>NC_085848.1:0-2500 GCF_035594765.1 Anolis carolinensis
ATATTTATATTTATATATATATATATATATATATATATATATATATATACTAGTAAATATATGTAAATATTATATTCTATTCATATATATATTCATTATAGTAAATATCATTATATTATATTATAGTATTTTCTAAAATATAATATATATATTCGTAAATATATATGTAAATATTATTCTATTCATATATATATATATATATATATTAGTAAATATATGTAAATATTATATTCTATTCATATATATATATATAAATTATAGTAAAATATCATTATATTATATTATTTACTAGTATAAATATTATTTACTATACTATATAACACTATACATATATTATAATCATTTGTTTATAAAATATATATGTATAGTGTTACATAGTAAATATAGTAAATAATATTATACTAGTAAATAATATAATATAATGCAGTATTAAATTTTATATATATATATATATTGTTTAATATAAAATCATTTGTTTATAAAATATATATGTATAGTGTTATATAATATAAATAATATTATACGAGTAAATAATACAATATAATGCAGTAGTAAATTTTATATATATATATATTGTTTAATATAAAATCATTGGTTTATAAAATATATATGTATAGTGTTATATAATATAAATAATATTATACGAGTAAATAATACAATATAATGCAGTATTAAATTTTATATATATATATATATATATATTGTTTAATATAAAATCATTGGTTTATAAAATATATATGTATAGTGTTATATAATATAAATAATATTATACGAGTAAATAATACAATATAATGCAGTAGTAAATTTTATATATATATATATATTGTTTAATATAAAATCATTGGTTTATAAAATATATATGTATAGTGTTATATAATATAAATAATATTATACGAGTAAATAATACAATATAATGCAGTAGTAAATTTTATATATATATATATATTGTTTAATATAAAATCATTGGTTTATAAAATATATATGTATAGTGTTATATAATATAAATAATATTATACGAGTAAATAATACAATATAATGCAGTAGTAAATTTTATATATATATATATATTGTTTAATATAAAATCATTGGTTTATAAAATATATATGTATAGTGTTATATAATATAAATAATATTAGACTAGTAAATAATACAATATAATGCAGTAGTAAATTTTATATATATATATATATTGTTTAATATAAAATCATTGGTTTATAAAATATATATGTATAGTGTTATATAATATAAATAATATTATACGAGTAAATAATACAATATAATGCAGTAGTAAATTTTATATATATATATATATTGTTTAATATAAAATCATTGGTTTATAAAATATATATGTATAGTGTTATATAATATAAATAATATTATACGAGTAAATAATACAATATAATGCAGTAGTAAATTTTATATATATATATATATTGTTTAATATAAAATCATTGGTTTATAAAATATATATGTATAGTGTTATATAATATAAATAATATTAGACTAGTAAATAATACAATATAATGCAGTAGTAAATTATATATATATATACATATACACATTAGTAAATAATATTATATATATATATACTACTAAATATCATAGCAAATTCTATTATATTAAATTTTATAATATATGTGTGTGTGTGTGTAAAAATATTACAATATATATATAGTAGTAAATAATACTTTTAGGGAATATATTAATAATACAATCCATCCTTCCATTCATCTCTATGTAAGCGTTTCCTTAGCGCCAGGCGCTAGGACCGGCGCGGAATCCCGCCTGGCCTGCCTGCCCGGATTCCGTTTCTCCATCTGTCCCTGTCCTTTCCCTCGAGGCCCGGGTTCGAATCCCGCCTCCGGAAGATACAACATAAATTACAATAAATTAAATTTAAATTAGAATCCAGTGTCCTGATGACTCTAATACACCCCCTCTGGCGTAATTAATTGATCGGAGCCATTAATTAATTAATTAATCAATTTGATCAATTTAATTCATTAAATTGACATGTTTTTGGGGTGGATGATGGGATTTGTTGTTCTCTCCCAAAAAAAAGAGAATTATATTGGGGATGATGGGATTTGCTGTTTCCCCCCCAAAAAAGAATGGAATCGAAGTATATTGCCATCAGAAAGGGAGTGATGGGAGTTGCAATCCCACCAGAATAATAATAGAACGGCCAGATAAGGATGATGGGAGTTGCAGTCACACATTAAAATAATAGGTCTAAATGGGGATGATGGGAGTTGTTGTCTCACATGAATAATAGGATGAAATGGGGATGATGGGAGTTGTTATCTCTCATTAATAATAAGACAAAATGGGGATGATGGGAGTTGTTATGCCACATGAATAATAGGATGAAATGGGGATGATGGGAGTTGTTATCTCATATGAATAATAGACAGAAATGGTGATGATGGGAGTTGTTATCTCACACGGGAGTTGTTATCTCACACGAATAATAGTATTAAATGGGGATGATGAGAATTGT
>NC_085848.1:10000-35000 GCF_035594765.1 Anolis carolinensis
TTTAATTTCCATCATTCCATGATTCTATTTTACAATTATCTAATTTCCATCATCTTATCCTATTCCAATTTTATTATTTTATGGCTTCATCCCTTGCATTATTTGATTCTATTTTTATACATTTTTATCACTATATTATTCTGTTTTTTGCGATATTGTCTTACTTTGTTGAATAACTTTTATTCTATTTTTATTGCATTATTATTATTATTATTATTATATTATATTTTTATGACATTATTATTATATTGTTATTATTTATTTTTATTTTCTATTTTTATTATTTTATTATTATTTTATTCTATTATTATTTTACTATTTCATTTTTATTATTGATCATTATTATTTATTCTGCTATTATTTCGTTATTTTATTTTCATCGTTTTTATTGTTTTTACTTTATTCAATTTTTATTTTTTTATTTTGTCATTATTATTTTATTATATTTTTATTTATTTAGTATTTTATTATATTAATTATTTCTTTCATCTTTATTTCATTATAGTATTTTTATTCTTTTATTGACCATTTAATCTACTATTTTATTTTATTATTTTTATTTTTTTGTTATTTTTATTATTTTTATTATATTATTCTATGTTTATAATTTTATTTTTTCATTTTTACTTTATTTTATTACTTTATGTTTATTAAATTGTTTTCTTTATTATTTTATTTATTATTATTTTATTTATGATTCCATGCTTTGAATAGCAAATCCTATATTAATTTTTTCTGGAGGCGGGGATGATGGGAGTTGTAGCCCAGACTCGAAACTTTTCTTAAACTTTTGGATATTTTTTTTATTATTTTATTTCATTTCATTTTTAGTATAATTTTATTTCATGCATTATTTACTTATTTAATTTACTATTTATCGATATAATAAAATTACTAATAATATTGCAAAAGTGATACTAATACCAATAACAATTATTATTATTATTATTATTATTATTAATTATTAATTATTTCTCCCTTCCTTGCAGGAAATGATAGAAAATGACCTTAATGCCATGATGTCCGGCCATCATCCTTCGCCGCAGGAATACAGGTAATGCAATGCTATGGGATTTGTAGTCCAATCGAGGATGATGGGAGTGTGTGTATATTACATTATTATGTATTTTAATAGGAAAACTACATATGTTTTTATGTAATACTGATACAGTCCAAAATATTATTATTATTATTATTATTATTATTATTATTATTATTATTATTATTATTATTATTATGTTGAATCAAAGAATAGAATATTATTACGAGAATAGCATAGAATAGACTCATAGAATAAAAATAATGAAAATAGTATAATATTATAATGCAATTAAATAATCTTATACTACCATAAAATAATGCAATATATAGCACGTAATATAATCACATACAGTAGAGTCTCACTTATCCAACACTCGCTTATCCAACGTTCTGGATTATCCAACGCATTTTTGTAGTCAATGCTTTCAATATATCGTGATATTTTGGTGCTAAATTCATAAATACAGTAATTACTACATAGCATTACTGCGTATTGAACTGCTTTTCCTGTCAAATT
This sequence comes from Anolis carolinensis, assembly GCF_035594765.1. Taxonomy (NCBI): domain Eukaryota; kingdom Metazoa; phylum Chordata; class Lepidosauria; order Squamata; family Anolidae; genus Anolis; species Anolis carolinensis. The sequence goes on from NC_085848.1 coordinate 11,559, forward strand.
TGTTGTCTAACATGATGTTTTGGTGCTTAATCTGTAAAATCATAACCTCATTTGATGTTTAATAGGTTTTTCCTTAATCCCTCCTTATTATCCAACATATCCGCTTATCCAACGTTCTGCCGGCCCGTTTAGCTTGGATAAGTGAGACTCTACTGTAATAATATAATATTGCAATATTAGTGATATAATAATACAATAATAATATATAATATAACTGTATATCCTAATATATAATAATAATAATAATAATAATAATATAATAATAAAACAATAATATAATGTATTTTATGGTGATATATTTTAATTTTGTAGTGCTAGGCTTAGTCCCCATGTGAGCCGCCCATAGTCCCTTTGGGGAGATGGGGCAGGGTATAAGAATAAAGTTATTATTATTATTACTACTACTAATAATAATAATAATAATAATAATATATAATAATAATATATTATTATTATTAATATATTATTATTATTATTATTATTATTATTATTATTATTGTGAGCCACCCTGAGTCCCTTCGGGGAGATGGGTGAGGTATAAGAATAAAGTAATAATAATAATAATAAATAATAATAATAATAATAATAATAATAATAATAATATCATCATTATTATTATTATTACTACTGTGAGCCACCCTGAGTCCCTTCGGCGAGATGGGGCTGGGTATAAGAATAAAGTTATTATTATTATTATTACTAATAATAATAATATATAATAATAATAATATATTATTATTATTATTATTATTATTATTATTATTATTATTGTGAGCCACCCTGAGTCCCTTCGGGGAGATGGGTGAGGTATAAGAATAAAGTAATAATAATAAATAATAATAATAATAATAATAATATCATCATTATTATTATTATTACTACTGTGAGCCATCCTGAGTCCCTTCGGTGAGATGGGGCCGGGTATAAGAATAAAGTTATTATTATTATTATTATTATTACTAATAATATATATATATATATATATATATATATATATTATTAATATATTATTATTATTATTATTATTATTATTATTATTATTATTATTATTATTATTATTATTGTGAGCCACCCTGAGTCCCTTCGGGGAGATGGGTGAGGTATAAGAATAAAGTAATAATAATAATAATAATAAATAATAATAATAATAATAATAATATCATCATTATTATTATTATTACTACTGTGAGCCACCCTGAGTCCCTTCGGCGAGATGGGGCTGGGTATAAGAATAAAGTTATTATTATTATTATTACTAATAATAATAATATATAATAATAATATATTATTATTATTATTATTATTATTATTATTATTATTATTATTATTATTGTGAGCCACCCTGAGTCCCTTCGGGGAGATGGGTGAGGTATAAGAATAAAGTAATAATAATAAATAATAATAATAATAATAATAATAATATCATCATTATTATTATTATTACTACTGTGAGCCATCCTGAGTCCCTTCGGTGAGATGGGGCCGGGTATAAGAATAAAGTTATTATTATTATTATTATTATTACTAATTATATATATATATATATATATATATATATATATATATATATATATATTATTAATATATTATTATTATTATTATTATTATTATTATTATTATTATTATTACTACTGTGAGCCACCCTGAGTCCCTTCGGCGAGATGGGTGAGGTATAAGAATAAAGTTATAATTATTATTATTATTATTATTATTATTAATAATATCATTATTATTATTATTATTACTGTGAGCCACCCTGAGTCCCTTTGGCGAGATGGGGCCGGGTATAAGAATAAAGTTATTATTATTATTAATGTATAATATTATCACATAGCATAATAACAGTATAATATAACACATAATAATGACATAGTAATAATAATAATAATAATAATAATAATAATATAATATACTAATAATATAATATAATATACTAATAATATAATATAATATACTAATATGGTGGGCCAGTTGGCTGTAATTGTGGGTGTGTGTGTGTGTGTGTGTGTGTGTTGTCAGTTCCCATCAGGGCTGTTGACCCTCCTGGCTCCATCCATTCATTCATTCATTCATTCATCCATTCATTCAGACAGAAGGAGGGAAGGAGAAAGGACAAAAGAGAGAGAGAAGCAAGACCTGGAGCGCCCCCTTGTGGCCACTCCAGAAGCACCTCATACCCTTGAATTATAACTTTATTGTATTGTATTATATTACCAGGGTTCAGTGGGTGTGGGCGAACTACAGCTCCCATGTGCAAGTCCCATCATCCATGGTCCAAATTCGTCCAAACCACACCGGGATGTAGAGTGGGTCATGGGGACTGTATGGGTCAAGTTTGGTCTTGATCAGGCATTGGTGGGGGTCACAGTGGTCTCAGGAAGTGAGTGAAGGTATTGCAAGTCCCATCATCCATGGTCCGAATTCTTCCAAAACACACCGGGATGTAGAGTGGGTCATGGGGACTGTATGGGTCAAGTTTGGTCTTGATCAGACATTGGTGTGGGTCACAGTGGTCTCGGGAAGTGAGTGAAGATACTGCAAGTCCCATCATCCATGGTCCAAACTCTTCCAAAACACACCGGGATGTAGAGTGGGTCATAGGGACTGTATGGGTCAAGTTTGGTCTTGATCAGAGATTGGTGGGGGTCGCTGTGGTCTCGGGAAGTGAGTGAAGGTATTGCAAGTCCCATCGTCCATAGTCCAAACTCTTCCAAAACACACCAGGATGTAGAGTGGGTCATGGGGACTGTATGGGTCAAGTTTGGTCTTGATCAGACATTGGTGGGGGTCACAGTGGTCTCAGGAAGTGAGTGAAGGTATTGCAAGTCCCATCATCCATGGTCCAAACTCTTCCAAAACACACCGGGATGTAGAGTGGCTCATGGGTGCTCTGTGTTCCACGTTTGGTCTCATTCAGGCATTGATGGGGGTTGCAGTGGTCTCGGGAAGTAAGTGAAGATACTACAAGTCCCATCATCCATGGTCCATCCCCCCCAAACAGCACCCAGGTGTACAGTAGGATACGGGGACTCTATGTGCCAAGTTTGGTCTCATTCAGGCATTGGTGGTGGTTGCAGTGGTCTTGGGAAGTGAGTAAAGCTACTGCAAGTCCCATCGTCCATGGTCCAAACTCTTCCAAAACACACCAGGATGTAGAGTGGGTCATGGGGACTGAATGGGTCAAGTTTGGTCTTGATCAGTCATGGGTGTGGGTCACAGTGGTCTCGGGAAGTGAGTGAAGCTACTACAAGTACCATCATCCATGGTCCAAACTCTTCCAAACCACACCGGGATGTAGAGTGGGTCATGGGGCCTCTGTGTCCTAAGTTTGGTACTGATTCGTTGTTACTAAGAGTCGCAGTGCTCTCAGGAAGCCAGTGAAGGTATTGCAAGTCCCATCGTCCATGGTCCATCCCCCTCCAAGCAGCACCCAGGTGTAGAGTAGGACATGGGGCCTCTGTGTACCAAGTTTGGTCTTGATCAGGCATTGGTGGGTGTTACAGTGGTCTTGGGAAACGAGTGAAGGTATTGCAATTCCCATCGTCCATGGTCCATCGTCCTCCAAACTTCACCAGGGTATAGAGTGGGTCATGGGTGGTCTGTGTTCCAAGTTTGGTCTTGATCAGGCATTGGTGGGGGTCGCAGTGGTCTCGGGAAGCAAGTGAAGGTACTGCGAGTCCCATTATCCTTGGTCTGTCCTCCCTCAAATTGTACCAGGATGTAAAGTGGGTCATGGGGGGTATGTCTGCCAAGTTTGGTCCTGATCCGTCATTAGTTAGAGTAACTGTGGTCTGTCAGAGACACAGTGTTTGAAAGTACTGCAAATCCCATCATTCATTCATGCAGACAGAAGGAGGGAATGGGGAAGGAGGGAAGGAGAGAGAGAGGAGGAAGGGCAGGCCTGGAGCGCCCTCCTGTGGCCGCTCTCCAGAAGCACATCATACCCGAATAATAATAATAATAATAATAATAATAATAATAATAATAATAATAATAATAACCCTAACCCAAAATGCAGACTATGCAAGGAAACCGACGACACCATGGATCCTATCCTCAGCTGCTGTAAGAAAATCGCACAGACAGACTACAAACAGAGGCACAACTCTGTGGCCCAAATGATCCATTGGAACTTATGCCTCAAGTCCCACCTCCCAGCAGCAAAGAACTGGTGGGATCACAAACCTGCAAAAGTATTGGAAAATGAGCACGCAAAGAGACTGTGGGACTTCCGAATCCAGACTGACAAAGTTCTGGAACACAACACACCAGACATCACAGTTGTGGAAAAGAACAAGGTTTGGATCATTGATGTCGCCATCCCGGGTGACAGTCGCATTGAAGAGAAACAACAGGAAAAACTCAGCCGCTATCAGGACCTCAAGATTGAACTGCAAAGACTCTGGCAGAAACCAGTGCAGGTGGTCCCGGTGGTGATGGGCACACTGGGTGCCGTGCCAAAAGATCTCAGCCGGCATTTGGAAACCATGAAAAGGAACAAAATCTGGCTCCCAGTATTAAAAAAACTCCAAAATCAGAACAGTAAATAAGGAGCAACACTCTGAGGGCAGAGGAGCCCCAAGGACGGCTAATGACTCTGAAGGATGCCCCCCAGGCAAGAGACAAACCTTTCCAATGCTAATTAGGGTAATTCAATACCTCACAACCTCTGAGGATGCCTGCCATAGATGTGGGCGAAACGTCAGGAGAGAATGCTTCTGGAACATGGCCAGACAGCCCGAAAGACAGACAACAACCCAATATGCCAGGGTGTCTGTGGGGGCCAGTCTCAAGAAGCCCATCCTACCATTGCGTTGAGTTGGTCCTGGGGGTTCTGTGTGCCAAGTTTGATCCAGATGCATCGTTGTTTGGAGGTTTGGAGGAGGATGGACCACGGGTGATGGGATTTGCAGTACCTTCGCTCACTTCCAGAAAACACTGTGGCCCCCACGAATGACGGACCGGGACCAAACTTGGCACACAGACCCCACATGACCCACTTTACCTCCTGGTGAAGTTTGGGGGAGGATGGAGCACGGATGATGGGATTTGCAGTACCTTTACTCACTTCTAGAGACCACTCTCATTTCTAGAGACCACTGCGACCCCCACGAATGATGGACCCGGACCACACTTGGCACACAGACCCCCCATGACCCATTAATACATCCTGGTACACACCGACCCCCCACCCCATGACCCACTTTACGTCCTGGTGTGGTTCTAGGGAGGATGGACCATGGATGATGGGATTTACAGTACCTTAACTAACTTCCTAAGACCACTGCTAGCCCCACGAACGACGGACCCGGACCAAACTTGGCACACAGACCCCCCCATGACCCACTTTACATCCTGTTGTAGTTTGGGGGAGGATGGACCATGAATGATGGGATTTATAGTACCTTCACTCACTTGCAGAAACCACTGTGACCCCCACAAACGACGGACCGGGACCAAACTTGGCACACAGAGTCCCCATGACCCACTTTACATCCTGTTGTAGTTTGGGGGAGGATGGACCATGGATGATGGGATTTGTAGTACCTTCACTCACTTGCAGAAAACACTGTGACCCCCACAAATGACGGACCGGGACCAAACTTGGCACACAGAGTCCCCATGACCCACTTTACATCCTGGTGTGGTTCTAGGGAGGATGGACCATGGATGATGGGATTTATAGTACCTTCACTCACTTGCAGAAAACACTGTGACCCCCACGAATGACGGACCGGGACCAAACTTGGCACACAGAACCCCCATGATCCACTTTACATCCTGGTAAAGTTTGGTGGAGGATGGACCATGGATGATGGGATTTGTAGTACCTTCACTCACTTGCAGAAAACACTGTGACCCCCACAAACGACGGACCGGGACCAAACTTGGCACACAGAGTCCCCATGACCCACTTTACATCCTGGTGTGGTTCTAGGGAGGATGGACCATGGATGATGGGATTTATAGTACCTTCACTCACTTGCAGAAAACACTGTGACCCCCACGAATGACGGACCGGGACCAAACTTGGCACACAGAGTCCCCATGACCCACTTTACATCCTGGTAAAGTTTGGTGGAGGATGGACCATGGATGATGGGATTTGTAGTACCTTCACTCACTTGCAGAAAACACTGTGACCCCCACAAATGACGGACCGGGACCAAACTTGGCACACAGAGTCCCCATGACCCACTTTACATCCTGGTGTGGTTCTAGGGAGGATGGACCATGGATGATGGGATTTATAGTACCTTCACTCACTTGCAGAAAACACTGTGACCCCCACGAATGACGGACCGGGACCAAACTTGGCACACAGAACCCCCATGATCCACTTTACATCCTGGTAAAGTTTGGTGGAGGATGGACCATGGATGATGGGATTTGTAGTACCTTCACTCACTTGCAGAAAACACTGTGACCCCCACAAATGACGGACCGGGACCAAACTTGGCACACAGACTCTCCATGACCCACTTTACATCCTGGTGTGGTTCTAGGGAGGATGGACCATGGATGATGGGATTTATAGTACCTTCACTCACTTGCAGAAAACACTGTGACCCCCACAAATGACGGACCGGGACCAAACTTGGCACACAGAGTCCCCATGACCCACTTTACATCCTGTTGTAGTTTGGGGGAGGATGGACCATGGATGATGGGATTTGTAGTACCTCACCTGCTTGGGATCTGACTTCAAGAGACCACGATTGACGGATCAAGACCAAACTTGGCACACAAACCCCCATGACCCACTCTACATTAATCATATATATTATACTAGCTGTGCCCGGCCACGCGTTGCTGTGGCGTTGTCTGGTGGTGTTGGTGAGAAATTGTTGAGGTAGTGGTGGTATTGAATGTCTGTTGTATGGTTGTCTTTATGTTTAGTATGCACACTGAAGTGGATTATATGGCAATGTGGAGTCAAGATAATATAAGATTCTAAATGGGTTATATAGCTGTGTGGAAGGGCCTTGAGTCTACACTGCAATATAATCCAGTTAAAATCTGATAATCTGTGGAAGAGGCCTAAGTGAGTCCTAACTGTGCCTGTCCCCTGGGCTAAGTAGGTTGCTAGGAGACCAAGTGGGTGGAGCTTAGCCTTCAAACTGGTAGCAATTGGATAAAAACAATTATTCCTCTCCCTCTAATTAGGACTTTATTTTTTCTTTTCTTTTTGTTGTCTCAACCTAGAGCCGTGGATGATGGGTTGTGTTGTCAAATTTCGAGGTTGGGGGGCCTGTAGTTTTGTTGTTTTGTCCGCTGCCCTGATGCCATCACTCTTTTATATATATAGACTAGCTGTGCCCGGCCACGCGTTGCTGTGCCGAAGTATGGTGGTCTGGGAAATAAAATATTGAGGAATTGGTGATAGTTACAATTATTGCTCTCCCTCTAATTAGGACATCATTTTTCTTTTCTTTTTGTTGTATCAACCTAGAGCCGTGAATGGATGGGTTGTGTTGTCAAATTTCCAGGTTGGGGGGCCTGTAGTTTTGTTGTTTTGTGCGTCGCCGTGATGCCATCACTCTTTTATATATATAGATTACATGGTATTAGTATATTACTATATAATAATAATAACAATAATAATAATAATATTGTGGGTATGGTGTTCCTGCTCCTCTTGTTCCGCCCCGCTCCCTCCCCGCCGGTGACCCCATTCATGCCTGCCGGGTCCATTCATGGGCCCCATTGTCCTCTGCCCTGCTCTCTGGGGCCAACAGATGGCCTCCCTTCCTCCCCCCATTCACTCCTTCATTAATTAATAGAAGGAAACAATGGGGCCCCCGGGGGGGGGGGGGACACGTGCCCCCAACAAGGACAAAGGCCGGCCAACGGCTACAGACCTCACCCCCCACCCCCCCCGCCTCACTTAAAGGCCAACTGATTCATTTTATTGTTTTAATTTATTTATTCTCATTACTACTATTATTATTACTATTATTATATTATTTTTGTTATTATATTATTTTATTCCATATTTTATTATTATTCTATTTTTATATTATATATTGTTTATTATTTCGGTTACTATATATATATATATATATATATATATATATATATGTAATATTTTTATTCCATATTTTATTATTATTCTATTTTTATATTATATATTGTCTATTATTTCGGTTACTATATATATATATATATATATGTAATATTTTTATTCCATATTTTATTATTATTCTATTTTTATATTATATATTGTTTATTATTTCGGTTACTATATATATATATATATATATATATATATATATATGTAATATTTTTATTCCATATTTTATTATTATTCTATTTTTATATTATATATTGTTTATTATTTCGGTTACTATATATATATATATATATATATATATATATATATATATATGTAATATTTTTATTCCATATTTTATTATTATTCTATTTTTATATTATATATTGTCTATTATTTCGGTTACTATATATATATATATATATATATATATATATATGTAATATTTTTATTCCATTTTTTATTATTATTCTATTTTTATAGTATATGTCATTGATTATTTCAGTTATTATATTATTTTTATTATATATATTATTATATAATAAATTATATTATATATATTATTTTTATTCCATTTTTTATTATTATTTTATTTTATATTATATATCACTTATTATTTTGGTTATCCTATTATTTTTCCATTTTTTATGATTATTCTATTTTTATATCATAGTTCATTTATTATTTTGGTTATTATATTATTTTTATTATATATATTATTATATAATAAATTATATATTATATATATTTTATATATATATATATATATATATACACATACACACACATACACTAGCTGTGCCCGGCCACGCGTTGCTGTGGCAAAGTGGTGGTGGTATTGGTTAAAAATTGTTGTGTAATTTTTATTTGACTTTATTTGCATTTTTTTAATTAATTTTATTGTAAGTTATATTTTTATTTATTATATTTTATTATTTTCTTGTATTATTTTTAGTTATTTTCTGTTATTATAGTATTGTATTGTATTAATTTTTTTAGTGTTTTTTATTATTTTTTATTGGGTTGCTAGGAGACCAAGTAGGCGGAGCTTAGCCTTCTAACTGGCAGCAATTGGATAAAAGCAATTATTCTCTCTAATTAGGACTTTATTTTTCTTTTCTTTTTGTTGTATCAACCTAGAGGCGCGGATGATGGGTTGTGTTGTCAAATTTCCAGGTTGGGGGGCCTGTAGTTTTGTTGTTTTGTGGGTCGCCGTGATGCCATCACTCTTTTATATATATAGATAGATATATTATTTTTATTCCATTTTTAATTATTATTTTATTTTTATATTATATATCACTTATTATTTTGGTTATTATATTATTTTTATTATATATAATATTATATAATACATTATATATTATATATATTATTTTTATTCCATTTTTATTATTATTCTATTTTTATATTATAGATCATTTATTATTTCAGTTATTATATTATTTTTTGTTATATTTTATTATTTTATACATCATTTTTGTTCTGTGACGTTATCCTCATTTTTATTCTGTTTCTATTATTCTATTATTTTTGTTATTATATATTTTATTATTTTATAGATCATTCTATTATTTTAGTTTGTTTTTGTAATCTTATTTTTTATTTAATTTATTATTATTATTTTTATTTTATCGTTGTTACATTAAGAATTATTTTGTATTTTATTTTATTGTTTTCTGTATTATTTTTGTATTTATATTTTATATTAATTATATATCATTGTAGCATTGATTAAATATATATTCATTACATATTTTATATTATTTTATCCTATTACTTGTATTCCATTGCATACTATTATTTATTTGTTTTCACTAGTCTCCTATGGGTCTATGGCATGTATATGAACGGAGGCAAACTACGTCTCTCTTTTGTGTGTGCTTCCAGGGCAATGGATGACCCTCCTCCTCCTCCTCCTCCTGCGGGGGATTTGCAGTGCCTCTCCTGGCTCACCTCCGTGGACGTCCCACGTCTACAGAGCAGGACCCGACCAACACACACAGGTACCAAGATGGACCTTGACTTCCGATGGTCAATCTTGACTTCCTATGCTCAACATTGACTTCTTCCTATGGTAAACACTGACATATCAAGCTGAACATTGACTTCCTATGGTCACCATTGACTTCCTATAATCAATGTAGACTTACTAAGCTGAAGGTTGGCTTCCTATGGTCACCGTTGACTTCTGATGGTCACCGTTGACTTCCAGTGGTCACTGTTGACTTCCTATAATCAATGTAGACTAAGCTGAATGTTGGCTTCCTATGGTCACTGTTGGCTTCCTATGGTCACTGTTGGCTTCCTATGGTTACCGTTGGCTCCTTATGGTCACCGTTGGCTTCTTATGGTCACCGTTGGCTTCCTATGGTCACCGTTGGCTTCCTATGGTCACCGTTGGCTTCCTATGGTCACCGTTGGCTTCCTATGGTCACCGTTGGCTTCCTATGGTCACCGTTGGCTTCCTATGGTCACCGTTGACTTCCTATGGTCACCGTTGACTTCCAGTGGTCACTGTTGACTTCCTATAATCAATGTAGACTAAGCTGAATGTTGGCTTCCTATGGTCACTGTTGGCTTCCTATGGTCACTGTTGGCTTCCTATGGTTACCGTTGGCTCCTTATGGTCACCGTTGGCTTCTTATGGTCACCGTTGGCTTCTTATGGTCACCGTTGGCTTCCTATGGTCACCGTTGGCTTCCTATGGTCACCGTTGGCTTCCTATGGTCACCGTTGGCTTCCTATGGTCACCATTGGCTTCCTATGGTCACCGTTGGCTTCCTATGGTCACCGTTGGCTTCTTATGGTCACCGTTGGCTTCCTATGGTCACTGTTGACTTCCTATAATCAATGTAGACTAAGCTGAATGTTGGCTTCCTATGGTCACTGTTGGCTTCCTATGGTCACTGTTGGCTTCCTATGGTTACCGTTGGCTCCTTATGGTCACCGTTGGCTTCTTATGGTCACCGTTGGCTTCCTATGGTCACCGTTGGCTTCCTATGGTCACCGTTGGCTTCCTATGGTCACCGTTGGCTTCCTATGGTCACCGTTGGCTTCCTATGGTCACCGTTGGCTTCCTATGGTCACCGTTGACTTCCTATGGTCACCGTTGACTTCCAGTGGTCACTGTTGACTTCCTATAATCAATGTAGACTAAGCTGAATGTTGGCTTCCTATGGTCACTGTTGGCTTCCTATGGTCACTGTTGGCTTCCTATGGTTACCGTTGGCTCCTTATGGTCACCGTTGGCTTCTTATGGTCACCGTTGGCTTCTTATGGTCACCGTTGGCTTCCTATGGTCACCGTTGGCTTCCTATGGTCACCGTTGGCTTCCTATGGTCACCGTTGGCTTCCTATGGTCACCATTGGCTTCCTATGGTCACCGTTGGCTTCCTATGGTCACCGTTGGCTTCTTATGGTCACCGTTGGCTTCCTATGGTCACTGTTGGCTTCCTATGGTCACCGTTGGCTTCCTATGGTCACCGTTGGCTCCTTATGGTCACCGTTGGCTTCCTATGGTCACCGTTGGCTTCTTATGGTCACCGTTGGCTTCCTATGGTCACCGTTGACTTCCTATGCTCACCGTTGACTTCCTATGTTCACCGTTGACTTCCTACAATCAATGTAGACTTATCAAGCTGAATATTGACTTCCTGTGGTCAACACTGACTTCCTATGGTCACCGTTGACTTCTTATGCTCACCGTTGACTTCCAATGGTCACTGTTGACTTCCTACAATCAATGTAGACTTATCAAGCTGAACGTTGACTTCCTGTGGTCAACATTGACTTCCTATGGTCACCGTTAACTTCCCAAGGCCACCCTTGACTTCCTATGGTCACTGTTGACTTCCTATAATCAATGTAGACTTATCAAGCTAAACGTTGACTTCCGATGGTCACTGTTGACTTCCAATAATAATAATAATAATAATAATAATAATAATAATAATAATAATAATGTGTTGTTGTTTTCTGTGCCTGTATACAGGTCGCCTGCTGTCCTCCTCTCTGCCGCAAAGCATCCTGGGACTCAGCGCTGTGAGTGTGACCCCCTCCCTTCCCCCTCCTTGCCTTTCTCCCATTGGCTACAAGTCAAGGAGGAAGTTAACGCTTTCACTTCCCGTTAGGTCAGCCGCTATGCGCCGCTCTTCCCTCCGCCGCCATCTTGCCAGGAGCAGCAGGCCTTCGCCATGGCGCAACAGGTACTCGATGAATAGACTATAGGGAGCACCATTCAGGTGTTTCGGCCTCACCTGCAAATAGGTGAGGAAATGGGAAATGGAGTATTATATATAGAGGATTGATTGATGTGTGTTTGTTTACCTTGTATTTCCCAGTGTCCCCCGCAGGCCGCCATGTACAGCCATTCCTCCTATGCGCTGCAGCAGCAGCAGACACCGTATGCGCCTCCGCACATTGCGCCACTCAACAACAACGCCCAGGAAATGCACCCCAAGCATTACCCCAAACCCATATATTCCTACAGGTGGGTCTCTTCTATAGGTTTAATAGGACTTATAGGTGCCAAATATGGCGGGTCGGCCTCACCATAGTATTTTGTCTTCTTCTCACAGTTGCTTGATCGCAATGGCGCTGAAGAACAGCCAGACGGGCAGCCTCCCCGTGAGCGAGATCTACAGCTTCATGAAGGAGCACTTCCCCTACTTCAAGGTGAGCCAAGGGCGGGCTCCGTGGCTCCTCCCCCTTTGACCCCGTTCCGTTGACCCTTGAGGTCACTCAAGGTCACTTCCTTCCTTCCTTCTCTTGAAGACGGCGCCCGACGGATGGAAGAACTCGGTGCGGCACAACCTCTCGCTCAACAAGTGCTTCACGAAGGTGGAGAGCAAGGCCTCCTCCTCCTCCTCCTCTTCCTCGCGCAAGGGCTGCCTCTGGGCCCTGAACCCGGCCAAGATCGGGAAGATGGAGGAGGAGATGCAGAAGTGGAAGCGGAAGGACCTCCCCGCCATCCACAGGAGCATGGCCAACCCAGGTGAGATACTTCCCATGGACAACGTTGACTTACTAAGGTGAACGTCGACTTCCGATGGCCAATGTTGACTTCCTATGGCCAACGTTGACTTACTAAGATGAATGTTGACTTCCGATGGCCAATGTTGACTTCCTATGGCCAACGTTGACTTACTAAGATGAATGTTGACTTCCGATGGCCAATTTTAACTTTCTTTGGCCAATGTTGACTTACTAAGATGAATGTTGACTTCTGATGGCCAACATTGACTTTCTATGGCCAACGTTGACTTACTAGGATTAATTTTGACTTCCAATGGCAAATGTCAACTTTCTATGGCCAACATTGACTTACTGAGATGAACATGAACTTCCGATGGCCAACATTGACTTACTAAGATGAATGTTGTCTTCCGATGGCCAACGTTGAATTACTAAGATGAACGTTGTCTTCCGATGGCCAATGTTGACTTTCTATGGCCAACGTTGACTTACTAAGATGAACGTTGACTTTCAATGGCCAACGTTGACTTTCTATGGCCAATGTTGACTTACTAAGATGAACGTTGATTTCTGATGGCCAATGTCAACTTTCTATGTTGACTTACTAAGACGAACGTTGACTTTCAATAGCCAAGGTAAAATTTCTATGGCCAACGTTGACTTACTAAGACGAACGTTGACTTCCAATGGCCAATGTCAACTTTCTATGGCCAACGTTGACTTACTAAGATGAATGTTGACTTCTGATGGCCAGTGTTGACTTCCTATAGCCAACGTTGACTTACTAAGATGAACGTTGACTTTCAATGGCCAACGTTGACTTTCTATGGCCAATGTTGACTCACTAAGATGAACATTGACTTCTGATGGCCAATGTTGACTTCCTATGGTCAACGTTGACTTACTAAGTTGAACGTTGACTTCCTATGGCCAATGTTGACTTACTAAGATGAATGTTGACTTCCAATGGCCAACGTTGACTTCCTATGTTCAACCTTGACTTTCTAAGATGAACATTGACTTCTGATGGCCAACGTTGACTTCCTATTGCCAAGGTTGACTTACTAAGTTGAACGTTGACTTCCAATGGCCAGTGTTGACTTTCTATGGCCAAGGTTGACTTACTAAGATGAATGTTGACTTCCAATGGCCACTGTTGACTTCTGATACCCAATGTTGACTTCTGATACCCAATGTTGACTTATTAAGATGAACATTGACTTCAATGGCCAATGTTGACTTCTTATGGCTAATGTTCACTTACTAAGATGAACATTGACTTCCAATGGCCAATGTTGAGTTCTTTTGGCCAACGTTTACTTACTAAGGTGAAGGTTGATGTCTGATGGCCAACGTTGACTTACTAAGATGAATGTTGACTTAAATGGCCAATGTTGACTTCCTATGGCCAACGTTGACTCCTGATACCCAATGTTGACTTATTAACATGGACGCTGACTTCAGATGGTCAACATTGACTAAGATGAACGTTGACTTCAATTGCCAATGTTGACTTCTTATGGACAATGTTCACTTTCTAAGATGAACATTGACTTCCAATAGCCAACACTGGCTTACTAAGATTGATGTTGACGTGCTGTAGACAATTTTGACTTACAGAGATGAACATTGACTTCTAATGACCAATGTTGACTTACTACCGTAGATGTCTGACAGCCAATGTTGACTTACATTCAACGTTGACTTCCAATGGCCAATGTTGACTTATTAAGATGAACGTTGACTTCTGATGGCCAACATTGATTTACTATGATCAACGTTGACTTCCAATTGTCAGTGCTGACTTCCAATGGCCAATGTTGACTTATTAAGATGAACGTTGACTTCTGATGGCCAACATTGATTTACTATGATCAACGTTGACTTCCAATTGTCAGTGCTGACTTCCAATGGCCAATGTTGACTTATTAAGATGAACGTTGACTTCTGATGGCCAACATTGATTTACTATGATCAACGTTGACTTCCAATTGTCAGTGTTGACTTCCTATGGCCAATGTTGACTTAAGAAAATGAACGTTGACTTCTGATGACCAATGATCACTTACTATGATGAACATTGACTTCCGATGGCCAACATTGATTTACTAAGATGAATGTTGACTTCTGAATGCTGACTTACTAGGATGAATTTTGACTTCCGATGGGGAATGTTGACTTCCAGAAATGAACGTTGACTTCTGAAGGCCAATGTTGACTAGACCCTTCTTCTTGAGAGGATATCTCTTCCATTTGAGATCAGTTCTTCTCTAACCTGTGTCCATTTCTCTTCCTATAGAAGAGCTGGACAAGCTGATCACAGACCGGCCAGAGAACTGCAGGAGGAAGCCCGCCGAGGGCGAAGCCGCCCGGAACATTGTGTCACGACCCACACAACAGCCTCCACCACAACCAGTGATGGCGCTGCCCTTGCCCCCACTGTCCTTGCACCACCAGGTCCAGGCCCAGTCCTGCATGGCGCCCGACTCTCCGGCCCCCGCGCAGACCCCACCACTACATGCCCTGCACAGCATGGGGCACGGCAGCCCCCTCCCCACACCCATGATGCCACCACCACCACCACCACCGACACATGGGGTCCTCCTCCGTGGCCCCGACTTCCTCAGCGCCGTCATGGCCGACATGGACGCCGAGGTGGACGCCCTGGACCCCAGCATCATGGACTTTGCCCTCCAAGGTGAGTGGCCCCTATAGCTCTCAATGGTGGACCATATTATACAGTGTATTCTCTATATATATGCACGTTAGTACATCTTGATTATATACTCTCGTCATTATTACTACATCATTATAATTTCTATATTATTATTAATCTTCTCTCACTCCAGAAGCAACTCCTGTTGCTCCTGAAATGAAAAATTATTATTATTATTATTATTATTATTATTATTATTATTATTATTAGACATGATCCCTGTGACCAACAGGGTGGAAGTAGATTTCCAGTATCCAATGTACTGCCACCCTATTGATCGCAGGTATAATGTTCAATAATAATAATAATAATTATTATTATTATTATCCAGCATATATATCTTAGTGTCAATAATAATAATAATAATAATAATAATAGAAATATTAAAGGTGTGATAATATAATCTAATGTACTATATATATATATTATTATTATCCAGCATATATATCTCATTTGCTGTGTCATACTTTGTGTCAATAATAATAATCATAATAATAATAATAATAATAATAATAATAATAATAGAAATATTAAAGGTGTGATAATATAATCTAATGTACTATATATATATATATTATTATTATTATCCAGCATATATATCTCATTTGCTGTGTCATACTTTGTGTCAATAATAATAATAATAATAATAATAATAGAAATATTAAAGGTGTGATAATATAATCTAATGTTTATATATATGTAATAATGATAATGCAATATAACAATATAATATAATGTAATATACTATTTATTTATATCCCTTCATGTCTCCTGAAGGAGACTCAAAGCAGCTACAATAATAATAAAAAATAATGTAAGGTGTCTAATAATAATAATAATATAAATAAAAATTATTATATTACATTACTATACCTATTATAGTATATTATTATAAAATAGTATATATTAATACTAATTATTATTATTATTATATTACATTACAATACCTATTATAGTATATTATTATAATATAGTATATATTAATACTAATAATAATATAAATAATAATAATTATATTACATTACAATACCTATTATAGTATATTATTATAATATAATATATATTAATACTACTACTACTAATATAAATAATAATTATATTACATTACTATACCTATTATAGTATATTATTATAAAATAGTATATATTAATAGTACTACTAATAATAATATAAATAATAATAATTATATCGCATTACATTACTATACCTAATAGTATATTATTATAATATAGTATACATAAATAATACTAACAATATAAATAATAATAATTATATCACATTACTATACCTATTATAGTATATTATTATAATATAGTATATATTAATAGTACTACTAATAATAATATAAATAATAATAATTATATCGCATTACATTACTATACCTATTATAGTATATTATTATAATATAGTATACATAAATAATACTAACAATATAAATAATAATTATATCACATTACTATACCTATTATAGTATATTATTATAATATAGTATATATTAATACTACTACTAATAATAATATAAATAATAATTATTATATTACATTACTATACCTATTATAGTATATTATTATAATATAGTATAGTATATTATTACTATACCCTAGTAATATTTTGTTACATTATTATAGTATTATTATAACACACCAGCACACTATAACTCACCTCGATCTGGATACTAGACTCCGAATGATGCAGCCGAGGATCGCATTGGGTTTTCTCGCTGGCGCATGCCATTGTTGGCTTAGGTTGTGGTCTACCAAGAAAGACCCCTAAGACCTCTTTGGACCCCTTTCTAGGAAACATCTGGGACGAGATCAAGGACGAGAGCTTCAACCTGGACAGCCTGGGGGCCTTCAGCCACTCTCCGCTGCCCGACTGCAACATGGCCTCCACCACCGGACTGAACCCGGCCTGCGGAGGAAGTGACCACTCCTTTTCGGACTTGCAAATGACCGGCCTCTATGCCACGTATGCCACGCTGGACGCTGCCGTCTCTTCTGCGCCCTACCTGGGTGCCCAAGGCAACAAGCCCATCACCCTCCATTGACTTCCGATGGTCAACGTTGACTTACTAACGTTGACTTATCAGGCTGAATGGTCACCATTGACTTCTGATGGTCACCGTTGACTTCTGATGGTCAACGTTGACTTCCTATAATTAATGTAGACTTACCAAGCTGGACGTTGACTTCCTATGCTCATCGTTGACTTCCTATGGTCAACGTTGACTTCCAATGGTCACCATTGACTTATCAGGCTGAACGTTGACTTCCAATGGTCACCATTGACTTCTGATGGTCACCGTTGACTTCTGATGGTCAACGTCGACTTCCTATAATTAATGTAGACTTACCAAGCTGGACGTTGACTTCCTATGCTCATCGTTGACTTCCTATGGTCAACGTTGACTTCCAATGGTCACCATTGACTTATCAGGCTGAACGTTGACTTCCAATGGTCACCATTGACTTATCAGGCTGAACGTTGACTTCCAATGGTCACCATTGACTTCTGATGGTCACCGTTGACTTCTGATGGTCAACGTCGACTTCCTATAATTAATGTAGACTTACCAAGCTGGACGTTGACTTCCTATGCTCATCGTTGACTTCCTATGGTCAACGTTGACTTCCAATGGTCACCATTGACTTATCAGGCTGAACGTTGACTTCCAATGGTCACCATTGACTTCTGATGGTCACCGTTGACTTCTGATGGTCAACGTTGACTTCCTATAATTAATGTAGACTTACCAAGCTGGACGTTGACTTCCTATGCTCATCGTTGACTTCCTATGGTCAACGTTGACTTCCAATGGTCACCATTGACTTATCAGGCTGAACGTTGACTTCCAATGGTCACCATTGACTTCTGATGGTCACCGTTGACTTCCTATAATTAATGTAGACTTACCAAGCTGGACGTTGACTTCCGATGGTCAACATTGACTTCTTATGTTGACTTACCAAGATAAACATTGACTTCTGATGGCCAATGTTGACTTATTAAGATGGACATTGACTTCCTATGGCCAACATTGACTTCTTATGTTGACTTACCAAGATAAAAATTGACTTCCGATGGCCAATGTTGACTTACCAAGATGGGCATTGACTTCCTATGGCCAACATTGACTTCTTATGTTGACTTACCAAGATAAACGTTGACTTCCGATGGCCAATGTTGACTTATCAAGATGGGCATGACTTCCTATGGCCAACATTGACTTCTTATGTTGACTTACCAAGATAAACATTGACTTCCTATGGCCAATGTTGACTTATCAAGATGGGCATTGACCTTCTATGGCCAACATTGACTTCTTATGTTGACTTACCAAGATGGGCATTGACTTCCTATGGCCAACATTGACTTTCGATGGCCAATGTTAACTTACCAAGATGGGCATTGACTTCCTATGGCCAACATTGACTTCTTATGTTTACTTACCAAGATAAACATTGACTTCCGATGACCAGTGTTGACTTCTGATACTCAGTGTTGACTTATTAAGATTCATGTTGACTTCCAATAACTTACCAAGATGAATGTTGACTTCCGATGCCCAACACTGAATTACCAAGATGAACATTGACTTCCTATGGCCAACGTTGACTTCCCATGTTCAGCGTTGACTTACCAAGATGAACATTGACTTCCGATAGCCAACATTGACTTCCGATGGCCAATGTTGATTTCCTTTGACCAGCATTGACTTATTAAGAAGAACATTGACTTCCAATAGTCAACACTGACTTAATAAGAGGAATGTTGACTTCTAATGGCCAACATTGACTTCCTGTGTTCAACGTTGACTTCCTAAAATGAATGTAGACTTTCAATGGCCAATATTGACTTCCTATGGCCAGTGTTGACTTCCCAAGATGAACATTGATTTCCAGTGGCCAACACTGACTTACCAAGATGAACGTTCACATCTGATGGCCAACATTGACTTCCTATGTTCAGTGTTAACTTACTAAGATGAATGTGGACTTTCAGTGGCCAATATTGACTTCTTATGATCAATGTTGACTTCCTAAGATGAACAATGATGTCCGGTGGCCAATGTTGACTTCTGATGGCTAACATGGACTTCCTTTGTCCAATGTTGACTTACCAAAATGAATGTTGACTATCTATGGCCAACATTGACTTCCTATGGCCAATGTTGACTTACCAAGATGAATGTTGACTTCCGATGGCCAACATTGACTTCCAATGGTCAACGTTGAGTTACTAAGATGAATGTTCACTTCCTATGGCCAACATTGACTTCCTATGTTAAACGTTGACTTACTAAGATGAATGTTGACTTCCTATGGCCAATATTGACTTCCTATGGCCAATGTTGACTTACAAAGATGAATGTTGACTTTCAATGGCCAATATTGACTTCCTATGGCCAATGTTGACTTAGAAAGATGAATGTTGACATTCAATGGCCAACATTGACTTTCAATGACCAACATTGACTTTTGATGGCCAATGTTGAATTCCTAAGATGAATTTTGACTTTCAATGGTTGACTTATTAAGGTGAATGTTGACCTCTAATGGCCAACATTGACTTCCTTTGGCCAACGTTGACTTTTGATGGCCAACTTTGGCTCACTAAGATGAACATTGACTTCTGATGGCCAACATTGACTTCTTATGGCCAACATTGATTTACCAAGACGAATATTGACTTTCAAAGGTTGACTTATTAAGATGAATGTTGACTTCTGATGGCCAACATCGACTCCTGATGGCCAACGTTGACTTACCAAGTTGAACATTGACTTCCTATGTTCAACGTTGAGTTCCTAAGATGAATGTTGACTTTCAATGGCCAACATTGACTTCCGATGGCCAATGTTGACTAAGATGAACATTGACTTCCTATGGACTGCTGTGCTTTTGTGTCATATAGACTCATAAATCCATGCATCACGATGAACAATTTAAACCATCTTTTCAAGGAAGGAATGAGGCTGATCTCTGAATATGAAATAATGTAATGATCCTGAAATATATTAGGGATTAACTTTTTTAAAGAGCAGGAACATAGGGTTTGATACTTAGACTTGAGTAGAGTTGTTGTTGTTGTTTTTTGTTTTTTTTACTGTAGGCAGGGTTACTGTTTGTAAATCTTATTTATAATTTATTTCCTATGAAATAGAATGTGAACCAGATTTTCAACCATCCGAAAACTCATGTTTATAAATGACTTAATTTAATTGTTCAACGTCTCCACATCAAGTCGCAATGACAACTCTGGATAGGAAACGGTTATTAAAATGTACTGTTTTGATAATTTAATAATAAAATTTGAGAATTTTATCCAGCTGTCTCTGTGTACACATGTGCATAACATTCGGACGCTGCGAAAGGAAAGGACAAAAATATCCCATCTTTGAACAATAGGATCAGCAAAATGTTGTTCCCCCAAAAAATAACATATTATATATATATATATATATATATATATATATATATATATATATATTATTATTGCCAACCACCAGCAGATTTATATATTATTGTTATACTATTTATATATTGAGAAAACTGTACATAAATTATTCTTATATACTACCAGTACTCTTGTCAATCATATATTTATTATTGCTATTATTAATAATAATACTGTGCGCAACACTATTATATTATTATTATTATTATTATTATTATTATATATAGGACTCCTGTACATGACACTACATGTTGTGACTGCAGTATAGAATAATAATAATATATAATATATATAGTATATATTATTAATATAATATATAATATAATATATAATAATATACAGCCAGCACTCCTGTATATGATACTAATGTCATGTTCAGAGATTGTAATAAATAATACTAATAATTATAAGAAATAATATATATAATATTATAATATATAATTATTATTATATACAGCCAGCGCTCTTGTATATGATTGCAGTATATAATTATAATAAAAATAATATAAATACAGTAGAGTCTCACTTTTCCAACACTCGCTTATCCAATGTTCTGGATTATCCAACGCATTTTTGTAGTCAATGTTTTCAATATATCATGATATTTTGGTGCTAAATTCGTAAATACAGTAATTACTACATAGCATTACTGTGTAATGAACTACTTTTTCTGCCAAATTTGTTGTATAACATGATGTTTTGGTTCTTAACTTGTAAAATCATAACCTAATTTGATGTTTAACAGGCTTTTCCTTAATCTCTCCTTATTATCCAACATATTCGCTTATCCAACGTTCTGCGGGCCCGTTTATGTTGGATAAGTGAGACTCTACTGTATTATCATTTATTACAATCTCTGAACATGACATTAGTATCATGTACTGGCTGTATATTATTATATATTATATTATTATATATTATATTAATAATATATACTATATACATATTATATTATATTGTTATATATTATTACTATTCTGTACTGCAATCACTGAACATGCAGTGTCATATAAAGTAGTGCTTCTTTATATAATAATAATAATAAAGATAATAATAAAATAATATTAGTTTTGTGTATATTATTATTATTATTATATTAAAATAAATAATAATATACACAAAACTAATATATTATTATATTATTATTATTATTAATATATAAAGAAGCACTCCTGTATATGACACTAATATATATTAGTTTAATAATAATATATTAGTTTTGTGTAATCTATCTTGTTTGCTGTGTCATAATAAAATAATAATAATATATTAGTTTTGTGTATAGTATTATTAATAACAGCAATAATAAATATATGATTGACAAGAGTACTGGCAGTATATAAGAATATTTTATGTACAGTTCTGGATAATCCAGAACGTTGGATAAGTGAGACTCTACTGTACTTATAATAGTAACATACTTCTACTACTACTAATAATAATATAGTAATAATAATAATAATAATAATAATAATAATAATAATAACAATATAATAATATATTAGTTTTGTGTACAGTATTATTAATAACAGCAATAATAAATATATGATTGACAAGAGTACTGGCAGTATATAAGAATATATACTTATATAAGGATAATCCAGAACATTGGATAAGTGAGACTCGACTGTACTTATAATAGTAACATACTTCTACTACTACTAATAATAATATAGTAGTAATAATAATAATAATAATAATAATAATATAATATATTAGTTTTGTGTACAGTATTATTAATAACAGCAATAATAAATATATGATTGACAAGAGTACTGGCAGTATATAAAAATATATACTTATATAAGGATAATCCAGAACATTGGATAAGTGAGACTCGACTGTACTTATAATAGTAACATACTTCTACTACTACTAATAATAATATAGTAATAATAATAATAATAATAATAATATAATAATATATTAGTTTTGTGTACAGTATTATTAATAACAGCAATAATAAATATATGATTGACAAGAGTACTGGCAGTATATAAGAATATATACTTATATAAGGATAATCCAGAACATTGGATAAGTGAGACTCTACTGTACTTATAATAGTAACATACTTCTACTACTACTAATAATAATATAGTAATAATAATAATAATAATAATATAATAATATATTAGTTTTGTGTACAGTATTATTAATAACAGCAATAATAAATATATGATTGACAAGAGTACTGGCAGTATATAAGAATATATACTTATATAAGGATAATCCAGAA
>NC_085848.1:42500-152500 GCF_035594765.1 Anolis carolinensis
ATAACAGAATGTCGTATATTAATACAAAACATTACATTAGAAAATAATAGCAACATCTTATAATAATACTCATTACCTATCATATAGAAATATATTATATAATACTTAATATAACAGAATGTCGTATATTAATACAAAACATTACATTAGAAAATAATAGCAACATCTTATAATAATACTCATTACCTATCATATAGAAATATATTATATAATACTTAATATAACAGAATGCCGTATATTAATACAAAACATTACATTAGAAAATAATAGCAACATCTTATAATAATACTCATTACCTATCATATAGAAATATATTATATAATACTTAATATAACAGAATGCCGTATATTAATACAAAACATTACATTAGAAAATAATAGCAACATCTTATAATAATACTCATTACCTATCATATAGAAACATATTATATAATACTTAATATAACAGAATGTCGTATATTAATACAAAACATTACATTAGAAAATAATAGCAACATCTTATAATAATACTCATTACCTATCATATAGAAATATATTATATAATACTTAATATAACAGAATGCCGTATATTAATACAAAACATTACATTAGAAAATAATAGCAACATCTTATAATAATACTCATTACCTATCATATAGAAATATATTATATAATACTTAATATAACAGAATGCCGTATATTAATACAAAACATTACATTAGAAAATAATAGCAACATCTTATAATAATACTCATTACCTATCATATAGAAATATATTATATAATACTTAATATAACAGAATGTCGTATATTAATACAAAACATTACATTAGAAAATAATAGCAACATCTTATAATAATACTCATTACCTATCATATAGTAATATATTATATAATACTTAATATAACAGAATGTCGTATATTATACAAAACATTACATTAGAAAATAATAGCAACATCTTATAATAATACTCATTACCTATCATATAGAAATATATTATATAATACTTAATATAACAGAATGTCATATATTAATACAAAACATTACATTAGAAAATAATAGCAACATCTTATAATAATACTCATTACCTATCATATAGTAATATATTATATAATACTTAATATAACAGAATGTCGTATATTATACAAAACATTACATTAGAAAATAATAGCAACATCTTATAATAATACTCATTACCTATCATATAGAAATATATTATATAATACTTAATATAACAGAATGTCGTATATTATACAAAACATTACATTAGAAAATAATAGCAACATCTTATAATAATACTCATTACCTATCATATAGTAATATATTATATAATACTTAATATAACAGAATGTCATATATTAATACAAAACATTACATTAGAAAATAATAGCAACATCTTATAATAATACTCATTACCTATCATATAGTAATATATTATATAATACTTAATATAACAGAATGTCGTATATTATACAAAACATTACATTAGAAAATAATAGCAACATCTTATAATAATACTCATTACCTATCATATAGAAATATATTATATAATACTTAATATAACAGAATGCCGTATATTAATACAAAACATTACATTAGAAAATAATAGCAACATCTTATAATAATACTCATTACCTATCATATAGTAATATATTATATAATACTTAATATAACAGAATGTCGTATATTAATACAAAACATTACATTAGAAAATAATAGTAACATCTTATAATAATACTCATTACCTATCATATCTATATATATAAAAGAGTGATGGCATCACGGCGACCCACAAAACAACAAAACTACAGGCCCCCCAACCTCGAAATTTGACAACACAACCCATCATCCACGCCTCTAGGTTGATACAACAAAAAGAAAAGAAAAACAAAGTTCTAATTAGAGAGAGAGAGGAATAATTGCTTTTATCCAATTGCTGCCAGTTAGAAGGCTAAGCTCCTCCAACTTGGTCTCCTAGCAACCCAATAAAAAATAATAAAAAACACTAAAAATAATTAAAAATACTAAAAAAATAATACAATAAAATACTATAACAGAAAATAACTAAAAATAATACAAGAAAATAATAAAATATAATAAAAAGATAACTTACAATAAAATTTATTAAAAAAATACAAATAACGTCAAATAAAAATTACACAATTTTTAACCAATACCACCACCACTTTGCCACAGCAACGCGTGGCCGGGCACAGCTAGTAGAAATATATAATATGATACTTTATATAATAGAACATGTCATATATTAATACCAAATATTACATTAGAAAATAATAGCAACGTATTATAATAGTATTCATTATACATCACATAGTAATATATTATATAATACTTAATATAATAGAACATGATGTCATATATTAATACCAAAACATTGCATTAGAAAATAATAGCAACATCTTATAATAATACTCATTACATATCATATAGTAATATATAATATTTAATATAATAGAACATGATGTCATATATTAATACAAAACATTGCATTAGAAAATAATAGCAACATCTTATAATAATACTCATTACCTATCATATAGAAATATATTATATAATACTTAATATAACAGAATGCCGTATATTAATACAAAACATTACATTAGAAAATAATAGTAACATCTTATAATAATACTCATTACCTATCATATCTATATATATAAAAGAGTGATGGCATCACGGCGACCCACAAAACAACAAAACTACAGGCCCCCCAACCTCGAAATTTGACAACACAACCCATCATCCACGCCTCTAGGTTGATACAACAAAAAGAAAAGAAAAACAAAGTTCTAATTAGAGAGAGAGAGGAATAATTGCTTTTATCCAATTGCTGCCAGTTAGAAGGCTAAGCTCCTCCAACTTGGTCTCCTAGCAACCCAATAAAAATAATAAAAAAACACTAAAAATAATTAAAAATACTAAAAAAAATAATACAATAAAATACTATAACAGAAAATAACTAAAAATAATACAAGAAAATAATAAAATATAATAAATAAAAAGATAACTTACAATAAAATTAATTAAAAAATACAAATAACCTCAAATAAAAATTACACAACAATTTTTAACCAATACCACCACCACTTTGCGACAGCAACACGTGGCCGGGCACAGCTAGTAGAAATATATAATATGATACTTTATATAATAGAACATGTCATATATTAATACCAAATATTACATTAGAAAATAATAGCAACGTATAATAATAGTATTCATTATACATCACATAGTAATATATTATATAATACTTGATATAATAGAACATGATGTCATTACATTAGAAAATAATAGCAACATTTTATAATAATACTCATTACCTATCATATAGTAATATATTATATAATACTTAATATAACAGAATGTCGTATATTAATACAAAACATTACATTAGAAAATAATAGCAACATCTTATAATAATACTCATTACCTATCATATAGAAATATATAATATGATACTTTATATAATAGAACATGTCATATATTAATACCAAATATTACATGAGAAAATAATAGCAACGTATTATAATAGTATTCATTATACATCACATAGTAATATATTATATAATACTTAATATAATAGAACATGATGTCATATATTAATACCAAAACATTGCATTAGAAAATAATAGCAACATCTTATAATAATACTCATTACATATCATATAGTAATATATAATATTTAATATAATAGAACATGATGTCATATATTAATACAAAACATTGCATTAGAAAATAATAGCAACATTTTATAATAATACTCATTACCTATCATATAGTAATATATTATATAATACTTAATATAACAGAATGTTGTATATTAATACAAAACATTACATTAGAAAATAATAGCAACATCTTATAATAATACTCATTACCTATCATATAGAAATATATAATATGATACTTTATATAATAGAACATGTCATATATTAATACCAAATATTACATGAGAAAATAATAGCAACGTATTATAATAGTATTCATTATACATCACATAGTAATATATTATATAATACTTAATATAATAGAACATGATGTCATATATTAATACCAAAACATTGCATTAGAAAATAATAGCAACATCTTATAATACTCATTACATATCATATAGTAATATATAATAGAACATGATGTCATATATTAATACAAAACATTGCATTAGAAAATAATAGCAACATTTTATAATAATACTCATTACCTATCATATAGAAATATATTATATAATACTTAATATAACAGAATGCCGTATATTAATACAAAACATTACATTAGAAAATAATAGCAACATCTTATAACAATACTCATTACCTATCATATAGAAATATATTATATCATATTTAATATAATAGAACATGATGTAATATATTAATGCCATAGAGTTTTTTAAAGATGTTTTTTAAAAGATATTTTAAAGATGTTTTTAAATTGTTAGATTTTAGCTTTTCTTGTAAGCTGCCCCAAGCCCTAGGGGTGTGGCGGCATATAAGTTTAAATAATAAATAAATAAATATAATAATAATAATACAGTAATAATAATATATAACATTAATAATATCCATAATAATAACAAAAATACAATAAATATAATATATAGGATATATTATAATTATTATATATAATATAATAATAAATATATAATATTAATAATAATAAAATATAGAATAATAATATAATAACAATAAGAGAGACCCCCTTTTAGGGTTTTACCTTGTTTGGCCCATCCGCTCAGGTCTCCGTGTCCCGGGTGAGAAAACCCCTCAATGTCCGCGGCCAGTTCTTTGTAAATGTTCTCCAGGCTGCAAAGCAAACCAAAGGCAGAAAGGGTCAGCTCCATTGCTGTACATAGATGCAGCCTCAAGGGGGCAGCATAGAGACAGAAAGGATCAGCTGCAATGCCCAGATGCGGCCAAAAGGGGGCAGCATATAGAAAGGATCGGCTCCAAAGCTGTATATTATTATTATATTTCTTTATTGCTATTATATTATATTTACAAATGGACATAATGCTCAAGATGTGGTCACAAAAGGGCAGCATTGAGACAGAAAGGATTAGCTCTATAGTTTTATTTTTTATTAATTATATTATTATTATTATTATTATTATTATTATATTCTGGCCCAGACGCAGCCAAAAGGGACAGAAATCCTTGGAACGTAATTATTTTAGTTTATTACTATATTATTATTATATTTATTAATTGTTATTATATTTACATATGAACGCAATGCTCAAGATGTGGCCACAAGAGGGCAGCACTGAGAATGAAAGGATTAGCTCTATAGTTTTATTTTTATTATATTATTATTATATTATATATAAATTATTATTATATTATATTCTGGCCCAGATGCAGCCAAAAGGGACAGAAAGGCTTGGAACATAATTATTCTAGTTTATTATTATATTTATTTATTGTTATTATATTTACATATGAACGCAATGCTCAAGATGTGGCCACAAGAGGGCAGCACTGAGAATGAAAGGATTAGCTCTATAGTTTTATTTTTATTATATTGTTATTATATTATATATAAATTATTATTATATTATATTCTGGCCCAGATGCAGCCAAAAGGGACAGAAAGGTTTGTAACGTAATTATTTTAGATTATTATATTTATTTATTGTTATTATATTTATATATGGACGCAATGCTCAAGATGTGGCCACAAAAGGGCAGCACTGAGAATGAAAGGATTAGCTCTATAGTTTTATTTTTATTATATTATTATTATATTATATATAAATTATTATTATATTATATTCTGGCCCAGATGCAGCCAAAAGGGACAGAAATCCTTGGAACGTAATTATTTTAGTTTATTACTATATTATTATTATATTTATTAATTGTTATTATATTTACATATGAACGCAATGCTCAAGATGTGGCCACAAGAGGGCAGCACTGAGAATGAAAGGATTAGCTCTATAGTTTTATTTTTATTATCTATATATATAAAAGAGTGATGGCATCACGGCGACCCACAAAACAACAAAACTACAGGCCCCCAACCTCGAAATTTGACAACACAACCCATCATCCACGGCTCTAGGTTGATACAACAAAAAGAAAAGAAAAATAAAGTCCTAATTAGAGGGAGAGGAATAATTGCTTTTATCCCATTGCTGCCAGTTAGAAGGCTAAGCTCCTCCAACTTTGTCTCCTAGCAGCCCAATAAAAAATAATAAAAAAACTAAAAATAATTAAAAACACTAAAAAATTAATACAATAAAATACTATAACAGAAAATAACTAAAAATAATACAAGAAAATAATAAAATATAATAAATAAAAAGATAACTTACAATAAAATTAATTAAAAAATACAAATAACCTCACAACCTCTGAGGATGCCTGCCATAGATGTGGGCGAAACGTCAGGAGAGAATGCTTCTGGAACATGGCCACACAGCCCGAAAGACATACAACAACCAAATAACCTCAAATAAAAATTACACAACAATTTTTAACCAATACCACCACCACTTTGCCACAGCAACACGTGGCCGGGCACAGCTAGTATTATATATAAATATTGTATTATATTATATTCTGGCCCAGATGCAGCCAAAAGGAACAGAAAGGCTTGGAAAGTAATTATTTTAGTTTATTATTATATTTATTATATGATATTTATATATTGCTGCAAACCTCAGACATGACCACAAGAGGGCAGCACAGAGATAGAAAGGATCCGCCATATAATTCTTATATTTATTATCTATATATATAAAATGATAAAGTTGTTTGCGCAGTGACTATAACAACAAAACTAAACATCCCAGAAATATGAAATTTGGCAACACAATACAAAAGGCTTGCCTCCAGGTTACAACAACACAACCACACCACAAAACCACAATCCAGACCCACAAAACTCACAACAACGCATCATGCGATAACAACACAACTAAACGCCTCAGAAATACAAAACTTGGCAACACAATGCAAAAGCCTTGCCTCCCAGTTGTAACAACACAACCACACCACAAAACCATACAGGATCTACAAAACTCACAACAACGCATCGTGACTATAACACAACTAAACGCCCCAGAAATACAAAACTTGGCAACACAACGCAAAAGCCTTCCCTCCAGGTTGTAACAACACAACCACACCACAAAACCACAATCCGGACCAATAAAACTCACAACAACGCATCGTGACTATAACAACACAACTAAACGCCCCAGGAATACGAAACTTGGCACACAACTAAACGCCCCAGAAATATAAAACTTGACAACACAATGCAAAAGCCTTGACTCCCGGTTGTAACAACACAACCACACCACAAAACCACAATCCGGACCCACAACACTCACAACAATGCATCGTGACTATAACAACACAACTAAACGTCCCAGAAATACGAAACTTGGCACACAACTAAACGCCCCAGAAATACAAAATTTGACAACACAACACAAAAGCTTTTTCTCCCGGTTGTAACAACACAACTACACCACAAAACCACAATCCGGACCCACAAAACTCACAACAACGCATCGTGACTATAACACAACTAAACGCCCCACAAATACAAAAATTGACAACACAATGCAAAAGCCTTGCCTCCCAGTTGTAAGAACACAACCACAACACAAAACCACAATCCGGACCCACAAAACTCACAACAACGCATCATGACTATAACAACACAACTAAACGCCCCAGAAATACGAAACTTGGCAACAAAACACAAAAGCATTCCCTCCCGATTGTAACAACACAACCACACCACAAAACCACAATCCGGACCCACAAAACTCACAACAGTGCATCGTGACTATAACAACACAACTAAATGCCCCAGAAATACAAAACTTGGCACACAACTAAACGCCCCAGAAATACAAAACTTGGCAACACAACACAAAAGCCTTGCCTCTCAGTTGTAACAACACAACCACACCACAAAACCACAATCCGGACCCACAAAACTCACAACAACGCATTGTGACTATAACAAATACAAAATTTGACAACACAATTCATCCACCTCCC
Organism: Anolis carolinensis; assembly: GCF_035594765.1. Lineage (NCBI taxonomy): Eukaryota > Metazoa > Chordata > Lepidosauria > Squamata > Anolidae > Anolis > Anolis carolinensis. Next base: position 50,520 of record NC_085848.1, read on the forward strand.
CAATCCCTACATTCACACTTGGCCTCCAAAAAAAAACAATTACAATAATAACAATGACAAGAACAACAACAATAAGAATCAACACCATCACAGGCAAGAAACAGCCAGGCACTGAGGCTGAGAGGCCAGTCAGTGCTACACTGAGCCTCCAAAAAACAATACAGTAGCCTCTAACTTATCCAACCTTCATGACCACAACAACAACAATAATAATAAACACCTTCACAGGCAAAACAAAAAAAAGACTATTGTACCACAATGAAAATATAAACCGCACTCAGCAGAATCAGACATTACAACTAACAACAAACCAAAGACAACAGGGATCTCAAGCAATTATCAATCAACACAAAAATTAAAGAAGGTAACAGACTTCAAATACTACTACTAATGTGAGTATAAAGAAGGGTGGAGGTCACAGCACAAATACAACCTCATGTAGACTGACCAACACCAACAGACTAAGCCACAGCAACGCGTGGCCGGGCACAGCTAGTATTTACTATATTATTATACTATTACAATAATACGATGCTATACCTGGGTGGTGGCGGGAGGGGCCTCTGGACGCTGAAGCAGAGGCCGTGGGCTTGGCCGGGGCCGTGGTAGGGGTCTTGGCCCAAGATCACCACTTTCACCTGGTTGGAAAGACAGAAAGGAAGGAAGGCAGGTTCAGCCACACTCATGCATGAGGGAAGGCACCACTTGATCCCTCCCGGCAGATGGCCTGGCAGCCCCTCACCTGGTGGATGTCGCACATCTGGGTCCAGGTGAAGACCTGGTGCGGTGGAGGGAACACCGTGTGGCGGCGGCGCTCCTCGGCCACAAAGGACATCAGCTGGTTGGTTTGGGGAGAAAGATGAATTATTATTATTACTACATTATTGTATTATTATTGAATCATAATTGATGTTAATGTTATCTATATATATAAAAGAGTGATGGCATCAGGGCAGCGGACAAAACAAAAAAACTACAGACCCTCCAACCTCGAAATTTGACAACACAACCCATCATCCACGCCTCTAGGTTGATACAACAAAAAGAAAAGAAAAATAAAGTCCTAATTAGAGAGAGAGGAATAATTGTTTTTATCCAATTGCTGCCAGTTACAAGGCTAAGTTCCGCCCTAAGGTTAGCAGATACCCCTAAGGATCATCCAGTTCAACTTCCTTATATCATGCAGGAGGACACAATCCAACCACTCCTGACAGATGGCCATCCAATATCTGCACAATAATAACACACATCGAATCATAGCATCAGACAGTTAGGAGACACCCCTAAAGGCCACCCAGTCCAACCCAATTCTGCCATGCAGGACACAAGCCAAGCACTCCCAACAGATGGCCACCCAGCCTCTCAATACTAATACTAATAATAATAATAATAATATCATCATACAATCCTAAGGTTTGGAGTGACCCCTAAGGATCATCCAGATCAACTTCCTTCTACCATGCAAGAGGACACAATCTAAGCACTCCTGACAGATGGCCATCCAGCCTCTACATAGTGATGATGATGATGATGATAATGATGATAATAATAATAATAATAATAATAATAATAATAGAAGCATAGAATCCAAGAGTTTGGAGAGACCCCTAAGGGCCATCCAGCCCAACCCTTTCTACTATGCAGCAGGACACAATCCAAGCATTCACAACACATGGACAACGTATACTATACAATACTACACAGGGACATAGACCCCCTCTACCCTCACCACTTTCACAGTACACAAACAACCAAATGCCTACTAAACATAAAGACAACCACACAACAGACATTCAATACCACCACTACCTCAACCATTTCTCACCAACACCACCAGACAATGCCACAGCAACGCGTGGCCGGGCACAGCTAGTTATTATATATAATAATTACTACATATTACTATAACATCATTGATATTATCTTATCTATATAAAAGAGTGATGGCATCACGGCAGCGGACAAAACAACAAAAGTAAACACCCCACAACCTCGAAAATTGACATCACAACCCCTCATCCACGCCTCTAGGTTGATACAACAAAAAGAAAAGAAAAATAAAGTCCTAATTAGAGGGAGAGGAATAATTGTTTTTACCCAATTGCTGCCAGTTAGAAGGCTAAGCTCTGCCCACTTGGTCTCCTAGCAACCCACTCAGCCCAGGTGACCCTTTACCTTAACTACCACCAATTCCTCAATACTTTATTTCTCATACCACCACACTTCGCCACAGCAACGCGTGGCTGGGCACAGCTAGTTATTATATATGATAATAGAATTGACATTATATTCTTATTGCGTATTATTAAAATAGAATTGCTAAAACATAATCATTATTTTTATATATTATTATAATTTATATTAATCTATTACTTGTATAATTGATATTATATTATTATTGTACCTTATCATAACAGAATGGATATTACTCTGTTATTATATGACAGAATTGATAACATAATATTATTATTGCACATTATTACAACAGAATTGAAATTATTATATTATTATTGCATGTTATTATAATAGAATTGATATTATTTTATTATATATTATAATAATCTAATTGATATTTTATTATTATTATAATAGAATTGATATCATTCTATTTTTATTGCATATTGTTATATTATATTATTATTGCATATAATAATATAATTGATATTGTATATTATTACAATACAATTGATATTATCACATCATTATTTTATTACATATTATAACATAATTGATATTACTCTATCATTATTATATAACAGAATTGATATTAAAATATTATTGCACATTATTAGAATAGAATTGATATTATTGTACTATTAAATTTAGAATTGATATTGCTATATTATTATTGTATATTAGTATGATTGATATTATCACATCATCATTATATTATATATTATAACATATTACAGTAGAGTCTCACTTATCCAAGCTAAACGGGCCGGCAGAAGCTTGGATAAGCAAGTATCTTGGATAATGAGGGATTAAGGAAAAGCCTATTAAACATCAAATTAGGTTATGATTTTACAAATTAAGCACCTAAACATCATGTTATACAACATATTTGACAGAAAAAGGTAGTTCAATATGCAGTAATGTTATGTTGTAATTACTGTATTTACAAATTTAGCACCAAAATATCACGATATATTGAAAATATTGACAACAAAAATGTGTTGGATAATCCAGAACGTTGGATAAGTGAGACTCTACTGTATCATTATTCTATTTTATGATATGATGATGATGTTTCTGGAACTGAAGTTTATTATTATTACTATTACTATTATTATTCTGTGTGATACTATGTATAATATATTATGTATACATATAATATGAATTATTATTATTCTATTTTATGATATGATGATGATGTTCTGAACCTGAAGTTATTATTATTATTCTATTTTATGATATGATGATGATGTTTCTGGACCTGAAGTTTATTATTATTACTATTACTATTATTATTCTGTGGGATACTATGTATAATATATTATGTATACATATAATATGAATTATTATTATTCTATTTTATGATATGATGATGATGTTCTGAACCTGAAGTTATTATTATTATTCTATTTTATGATATGATGATGATGTTTCTGGACCTGAAGTTTATTATTATTACTATTACTATTATTATTCTGTGGGATACTATGTATAATATATTATGTATACATATAATATGAATTATTATTATTCTATTTTATGATATGATGATGATGTTCTGAACCTGAAGTTATTATTATTATTCTATTTTATGATATGATGATGATGTTTCTGGAACTGAAGTTTATTATTATTACTATTACTATTATTATTCTGTGTGATACTATGTATAATATATTATGTATACATATAATATGAATTATTATTATTCTATTTTATGATATGATGATGATGTTCTGAACCTGAAGTTATTATTATTATTCTATTTTATGATATGATGATGATGTTTCTGGAACTGAAGTTTATTATTATTACTATTACTATTATTATTCTGTGTGATACTATGTATAATATATTATGTATACATATAATATGAATTATTATTATTCTATTTTATGATATGATGATGATGTTCTGAACCTGAAGTTATTATTATTATTCTATTTTATGATATGATGATGATGTTTCTGGAACTGAAGTTTATTATTATTACTATTACTATTATTATTCTGTGGGATACTATGTATAATATATTATGTATACATATAATATGAATTATTATTATTCTATTTTATGATATGATGATGATGTTCTGAACCTGAAGTTATTATTATTATTCTATTTTATGATATGATGATGATGTTTCTGGACCTGAAGTTTATTATTATTGTTATTACTATTATTATTCTGTGTGATATGTATAATATAAAATAATATTATGTATACATATAATATGAATTATTATAATTATTCTATTTTATGATATGATGATGACATATAATATGAATTATTTATTATTATGACTGGGTACCTGGTGGAAGTAGGGTTTGTGGAACTCGGGTTCGAGGGCGGCCTTCCAGGCGGGGGCGATGTGTTCGGGGGCGAGGCCTGCTCCAGCTCCTCCTCCTCGGGCGCGGGCCAGGCGCAGCCTCTCCTGGGCGGCCTCCTTGTTCCTCCGGATGCGCTCGACCAGCTCCGGGCTGAGCGGGGCTCCGGCCTCGTCGGCCTTGGCCCTCTTGCAGGGCTGCCAGACAGGCAAGCACACCCTCAGCAAGGCCCGCAACCGCCCCATCAAAACAAAGCCCGCACTTCCGCACACGTGGAGGCGGGCGCGGGAAAAAAACACACCAAAACACGCCCTCCCAGGCCCCCATTGGCCCGCTGCCTCCCTAAGCCCCGCCCTCCCTCTGCCTCATTGGGTGAACCGTACCTACTAATGAGCATCGCTCCGCCCCCGCTTCCTGATTGGCTGTGGTTCCTCCCCGTGGGATATTGAGAATAATACATGGAATCCACGCCCCTCCTAGCTCCTCATTGGCTCGCCAGGAGGAAAGGTCCCGCCTCCAACCCCCTCCCGTCTCCTGATTGGGAGATAAGGAACACTGATTTTAGAGATGGATAAGGTGCTACACTGAAGCCACGCCCCTCCTAGCGTCCCATTGGCTCACCAGGAGGGAAAGTACAGCCCTCATTGGACAGAACCGCCCCTCCAGACTCCTGATTGGCAGGCAAGGAAAAAATGGCTCCTCCCCTTTGGGAGAGGCTGGCATGGATGATAAAATATACTATTTCCCGCTCAAACAGAAGCCGCGTTCCCATTGGTCGCTCAGGAGGAAAGGTCCCGCCTCCACCCCGCCCTCATTGGACGGAACCGCCCCTCCAGACTCCTGATTGACAGGCGAGTAACATTGTGGCTCCAGCCCATTGGGAATAGATGAGGTAAAGTGTACTATTTCCCGCCCAAACAGAAGCCGCGTTCCCATTGGTGGATAGGGAGGAAATGTCCCGCCTCCGCCCCGCCCTCATTGGATAAAATCGCTTTGGCCCCGCCCATCCTGCTTTCTGATTGGCTGTCCCTGTAAGGAGCCTCTTTTTCCTCAGAAAAGCCAAAAATACCCCGAATTCTACCTTCTCTTCGGCGTCTCCATTGTCTTCCGACGGGCGGCTCCACTTCTCGGCGGCGACCGGGGAGAAGAAAGAGCGCAGGGTCCTCTGCCCGATCATGGCGGCTCCTCCTCCGCGTCTCGGTTTGTCTGTAAGCTCGAAATTGGCGCGGAAAGCACTGCGCATGCGCGGTCTCTCTCAGCGACGTGCGGGTGGGATTTGGTTACGTCCGCGCGTGCGCAGTGCGAGCCCTGCTTCTTGAGGCGAGATGGATTTGCGCACTCGGGTAGCTGTGCGCATGCGCCGTGCCTTCCTTGAGAGCCAGGAATTGGTGTGAGGCTGAGAGACTGTGACTATTTATCTCTATATTCATATACTATTGCTGTATTTTCTACAGTTATATTATTTATACTATTACTGCATTGTTGCACTATACCGTAAGGCCTATTATATATATATATATTTATGCTTTTTTGATATATTATTTGTAATATATTACTTCATGGTATTAGGCCTATTTTTAGCATATTAATATATTATTATATTGCTCATTACACTATAGTATATGACATTAATCTATTATATAATATTGTAATATACAGTGTATATATATATATATATATATATATATATATATATATGATAGGTTTATGTTAATATTATAATATATATATACATATAGATCTAGTATCATATATTATAAGATGGTTATTGTATATTGTTTTATAATAATATTATATGATAATATTATAGTACAGTAATATATTATTTTATATTCTATTATATTTATATTCTATTGTTATACCCTATTATTATAATTGATTATATTATATTGCTATATTATAATTTTAATATTATTTTACCCGATCATACTATTATGTTTTATTATATATTATAGTTATACTCTATTATTGTTATCTTATTATTATACCATATATTATTTTTATTCTACCATATAATATAATTATTATATGGTAGAATATATACTGTAAAATATATCATATATATAATTGTAATATACCATATATATATATATATATATATATATATATATATATCTCATATATAATGATTGTTATATCATATGTATTATACCATATTATTATATTATACCATATTATACCAAATTCTATTTTTATAATTAAATTATTATATTATACCAAATTATTATTATTATTAACTGCATTTCTATACTGTTTTTCACACCCCTGGGGGGGGGGACTCAAAGCGGTTTACAACATAATAAATTGCAACATTCAATGCTTTACATATATATAAAAATATCACATATCTAAATCAAAAACATACAACTGTAGATTAAAACCATTAAAACTATAAAAACATCAAACATAGACATGCATGAAACATGTTATTACAGCAATTAACATAGATCCCTTCTCTCTAATTATGTTGCATTATTATATTATTATATCATATCATATTATAATTATATTATGCCATGATATATTATATTGTTAATTATTTTGTTATTATACCATAGTATATAACATATTGCATTATAATATATTGTTATTATACTATTTATTTATTTTATTAGCAACATTTATATTCCACCCTTCTCACCCCGAAGGGGACTCAGGGCGGCTTACAAGTCATATGTACATACAATATATTATATTATTCGTATAGTACAATATAAGCATTATATATTGCGATATTGTACTATAACACTATATTGTAATATTATTAGTAATACTACATGTAATATAAATATACCATTATAATAGTGTATTATTATTGTATTGTATTACATTATTAAATATATTACTGCTGTTATTATTATTATATCATATTATTATTTTGTACTGTTGATTTTATATAATTGTACCATATTAAATAATTGTATTATTATATTATTATGCCATATAATATTCAAATATATTATTATTATTATTCACACAACGACATAGTATGACACAGCAAACAAGATAGATATGCTGGATTTCGTATCACAAAATCACAAGTCGAACACTTCCCAAGTGTCTAGGACTGTGTGATGTATTTTCGGATGATGCTGCAGATCCCAGCAGGGTGGCCTTTTGCAGTTGGCAGATCGTAATTTTGTCAATGTCTATTGTTTCCAAATGCCGTCTGAGATCTTGTGGCACGGCACTCAAGGATCAGGCCTTCTGTCTCCTTCTTCAGGGTCCCATTCGTGAGCCAGAGCCAGATCTTCCCCTTATCAGCTTTTCCTTCAATTTTGTCAAGGAACTTTCCATGCAATGTTTTGTTGTGCCAGCTGTCAGCTCTAGTTTGTAGTGCGGTTTTCTTGTACTGATTCTGCTCTAGTTTGTAGTGCGGTTTTCTTGTACTGATTCTGCTCTAGTTTGTAGTGCGGTTTTCTTGTACTGGTTTTTTGTCTGCTGTGCTTTTATAATAATAATTATTATTATTACATTAACCTGGTGCTTGTTCCTTTCCTTTCCTGGGTAAGTAACTAACAGAGGATGGACAAATTCCTGATCAAGGCCGGAAAGAACCAAAGGGAGAAGGGTGGAGCGTGGGAGGGAAAGGAAACCCCCTGGAAGGAAATCCGGTCCGAAGGCCTCCATTGCGACTATAGGATCCTTTTTGGCAAAAAAGAAGCGGACGGGATCCTTCTTGAACTCGAGCGGGACATCGAGTATTTGCAAGGTACGCCGACGACACCGTAGCCACGTTCAACTGAATGGGCGGCCGGACAAAAGTTTCATTATTTTCTCTCTCTTCGGAACAGAGGACTTGGCCAAGCTGTATGTCTTTGGGAAGTGGCACAAGGCCCCGCGCCAGCAGGCGGCCTATGGGGAGCCAGGGCTGAGCTACACCTATTCAGGGGCCACCTTCTCCCCAAAGCCCTGGGTCCCCATCCTGCAGCACCTCCGGGAGCGTGTCCAGGAGGCCATTGGGCACAGCTTCAATTTCGTCCTCGTAAACAGGTGATTTGATGGGATTTAGAGCTGGGGAAGAGAGAAAATAGGGCCTCTCAGAGCTGGAGAAGGGAGAAATCTGAGCTCTCCTTTCTGGCAGGTACAAGGATGGCCGGGATCGCATGGGGGAGCACCGGGACGATGAGCGGGAGCTGGAGCCACGCAGCCCCATCGCCTCACTCTCCTTCGGGGCCGAGCGGGACTTCGTCTTCCGGCACTGCAGCGGCGGCAAAGGCGGCCGCCCTGCCCCCGGCCACCCTGCCCCCGTCTGGTTGCGCCTGGGGCACGGGAGCCTCCTGGTGATGCACTTCCCCACCAACCGGCACTGGCGCCATGGCCTTCCTGCCCGAAGGGGGGTTGTGGGCCCCCGGGTCAACCTCACCTTTCGGGACATCCGGGGCAGTGGCCATCTTGGCCCGTGAATATATTGCCCAGAGACTTGAGTCATAGCAAATTGTTTCCTATATTCATAATAAAGGAGATATATTATATATGAAGACAATGTGTATTTGTATTAGTAATATAAGAGTATTCCACTAAAAGGGACTGCATCGATGGACCCTTTCCGTTGAATCCTTGACGAACCCCTCAAATGACCCTCGATGGCCCCTGGAAAGGTACCCGGAAATGTCCCCCCGAAAGGCACCTGGAAAGGCACCCAGTAACACACCAGGAAGCACCTCCTGTAATGCACCTGGAAAGGCCCCCAGAAACGCCCCTGGAAAAGCCCCTGGTAACACACCCAGAAACACCCGCAGAAACACACCCAGAAAGGCACCCGGTAACACACCTGGAAAGGCACCCGGTAAAGCCTCAGGAAACACACCTGGAACGGCACCCTGGAACGCTTCTGGAAATGCACATGGTAATGCCCCCGGAAAGGCACCCAGTAACACACCAGGAAGTACTCCCTTCTGGGGAAAGGCACCCGGAAATGCTTCCGGAAGGGCACCCGGAAACGCACCCCAATAGGCACTTGGAAACACCCTCGGAAAGGCACCCGAAAACTCCTCTGGAAGGGCACCTGGAAACGCCCTCAGAAAGGCACCCGGAAATGCCTCCGGAAGGGCACCCGGAAATGCACCCCAATAGACACCTGGAAACGCCCTCAGAAAGGCACCTGGAAAGGCACCCGGAAACGCACCCAGATAGGCACCCAGAAATGCCCTCGGAAGGACACCCGGAAACGCCCTCGGAAAGGCACTGGGAAAAGCCTCCGGAAGGGCACCCGGAAACGCCTCCGGAAACACACCCCGATAGGCACCTGGAAACGCCCTTGCCAAGGCACCTAGAAAGGCACCCGGTAATGCCGCCGGAAAGGCACCCAGTAACACACCAGGAAACACCCCCGGTAATGCCCCCAGAAAGGCACCTGGAAACGCCTTCGGAACAGCACCCGGAAGCGCCTCCGGAACGGCACCCAGAAATGCCTTTGGAAGGGTCAGGTGGAGGGGCTGGCACCCACGCCTACCACTTGAGGAAATCCCGCACTCGGCTCCAGAGCTTGGTGATCCACAGGTTGACTCCTAAGTCCATCAGGTACTGGATCTCGGGGGTCACCATCTTGCAGCACAGCTTGCGGTGCTTCTTGTGGATGCGCTTCTTGAGGTTGTAGCCCAGGATGGACTTCTTGCCCAGGGGCTGCCAGGGCTGCATGGCGGACTCCTGGATGGCGTTGGCGTCCACGGGGCGGCCCCCGTCGATGCAGATGCGGGTCATCTTCTCGTTCTCCTCCTGGAGGCGGGCCACGTCCTCGGCCATGCGCTCCCTCCCGTAGGCCTCCACCTTGCGCCAGAACGTGGCGTTGAAGTGCCGGTAGAGCTTGGCGTCAATGAGGTTCCAGGCGGTGGCCTTCTGGTAGAGCTCGCCCGTCAAGCGGGAGACGGCGGAGTCCTTCCGGGCGTTGAGCTTGAAGTAGAGGACGTCCTCCAGCTCCCAGCAGAGCAAGTCCTTGAGGAGCACCAGGGACTCGTCAAAGTACTCCAGGAGCATGACCAAGTGGAAGCGCCGGTCGATCTCTTGGATGGACTGCTCCACCCGAGGGCTGCTGGGGTTCAGGGTGTTGTCGTAGCCCAGGTCAAAGAAGAGCAGGTTCTGCAGGTAGTGGGCGTTGAAGCCGTTGGGGTCGTAGTAGCGCCAGGGGTCCCGCAGGAACTCGGCCAGCTTGTCCTCCCCGGAGAGCTTCCAGGTCAAGGGAATGATGCGCCCAAAGTAGTGGAAGGAGGACTCAAGGAGGTACGCCGGGTCCCGCAGCACCGTCACAAAGGTGGCGCCGGCTGGCAGCAGCTTGCGCACCTCCTCGTACTGGAAGCGCATGTGGTTGCAGATGATGTTGAAGCACATGCCCGGGCGGTAGTCCCGCACCTGGCGGCGCTCAAAGAAGGACGGGTAGTAGAAGTCGTTGCGGCCGTTGGGGAAGGCAAACTTGAGGCGGTGCTTCTCCCCAAAGCGGAGGAGGATGTTGAGGATGGTGCTGCTGGCCGTCTTGTGGGTCTTCATGAACATGATGTCCCGCTTGGGGAGGCACCTGTGGCCCGAGAGGCTGGCGTTGGAAGACGGGGCACGGAAGGAAGAGCAAGCCGAGGGGATGGGCGTCCTGGAAAAGAAAGGCCAAGGGTCAAGGGTTAGGATGCTCCGGCTCCTGTCCCAAAACTATCCCTTCCAAGCATTGAATGCTCACTAGGACTATCCTGTGGTCAAATTAGACGAGGTGAAAATAGATGAGTTGAAATGCAATGACACCCATCTCCTAGTGAGGAGGTGTAGGACTTTCCTAGTTCTCCAACCCAGCACTCTTCACAAAGGGAACTGCAAGGGACATCTAGTCTAACCCCTCTACTCTTTGAGGAACTGCATTGAGGAGGCCCTTACTGTCTGAAGAACCACGTCCCAATACCAGCCGCCCACATTTTGCAGTGAGGCAGTTCACGCCGATCAGGGAGACCCTTCTGCGGCAAGGATGCCCGAACTCTCCTTCCAAAGGGAGAGACCTCCCCTCCGTCCCCCTCCCCCAAGTGTGGATGCAGGGCCAGCTCACTCACTCGGTCGTGCTGGCTTGCAAGGGCGAGAGGGCGTAGGAGTAGAGCAGCAGCATGAGGCTGGTCAGGAGGGTGCCCAGCGCCAGGCCCTTGCCCATGGAGCGCCCGCTCTTCATCACCTGCAGCCGGAGGAGTCCGGGGGGAAAGACCGTCAGCATTGGACTCAGGAAGGGTGGAGGGCGGGCCTTCCGGCACACTGTGTCCATGCTTCTCTTCCCACCCTTCTTCTCACATCCTCTCCCAGAGGGTGAGCCCTCGGTCACGGGGTGGGGAGGCTTCCAAAACCAATAATCCACGTTAGGGAGGATTCCAACAACAATGGCAAACACTGAATGCCATAATACAGGATTATAAACATATTCAAAGAGTAAACCAACCGGTTTCCAAGAGAAGCCAACTTATAACCCCCAAATTAGATAATAACATCACCTTTCACCTAACATAACATCACCTAAAAGCATCCAAGACCTTAATCATCTATTTATTTGGCTCTGCTGGTTCGGGTTTGGTCAGCTTCGTTGGCTCTGTGATTTTTTTGGTTGCATCATCATTGTAATCATTATTTTTTAATCAAATAAATAGGTGCTTAACGTCTTGGATGCTTTGAGGTGATGTTATGTTAGGTGATAGGTGATGTTATCTAATTTGGGGGTTAGAAGTTGGTCTCCAATGTTGGCTTCTCGGCATGTGCGATCCATGAAAAAAAAGGTCCAATACTCGCTTCCAAAGTAGGGGGCGCTGGCGCTTCATTTCTAAAGTCATTTCCTATTTTTGAGCCAAAAATTTCAGAAGTTTCCAAAAATTCAGAATATTCGGAATTACTTCGTTAATGCCAGACGTGCATGCGCAATTGCGAAAAACAGCACCGGGGAGGGGGGATTTTACAAGACTCTCCCGCCCTCACTTTTTGAGCTATCCTGGTCAAATTTGGGACAGTGGTAGAACACATTCAACTCTGCTAGCTCACCAAATTATAGAATGTTTCCTTTATCCTCTGATTTTTGGTGATTTTTCATAGCTTATATAAGAAAACATTTTCTAATAATTGCAGAAATCTATTCCTGCTTTGAAATTCTTGTTTCCTGTTTCATTGGGTTATCTTTACTTTGAAAGTTCTCATTCTACTTGGGAAACTTTGTTTTTGTGGCTGAAACTCTGTGAAATTGGTGGACACTGTGCTGCCGCAATGTGCAATGTGCTGCCAGCCACCGAGGGCTGGGATTCTGGAGCGATGATGGGTCTTGTAGTACTACACAACCCCACTCAGGACGTACAAGCCCCTCCCCTCACAGGAACGTGCACTCCGATTGGTCAGGGAGGCAACCCCCTGCTAGGCTGCTCTTCCCTCCAAAACAAGTTTGGTTGCGTTAAAAAAATGGCTTTATTTATTACCGATACAATTTTGAAAAAATTACAAAAATTATCTATAAGTGTTCAAAATCGCGGGTTAGATAGCCCTCGTCGGGACCACATCCGCAAGTAGGAATAAATACGATTTTATTACGAAAACCGAGATTTATGGTATTTCCGCCCATCCCTATTGACTTCTCTTGGGAACCGGTTGGCTTGCTATTTGACTATGTTTACCGTCCTGTATTATGGAACTCAGTGTTTGCTACTGTTTGCAGGAATCCTCCCTAAGGTGGATTATAACATAATACAACTGTATTTGTATTCCGCCCTGTCTCCCCAAGGGGAGTAGTATTTTTGGAAGCCTCCCCACCCCGTGACCGAGGGCTCACCCTCTGGGAGAGGATGCGAAGAGAAGGGTGGGAAGAGAAGCATGGACACAGTGTGCCGGAAGGCCCGCCCTCCACCCTTCCTGAGTCTAATGCTGACGGTCTTTCCCCCCGGACTCCTCCGGCTGCAGGTGATGAAGAGCGGGCGCTCCATGGGCAAGGGCCTGGCGCTGGGCACCCTCCTGACCAGCCTCATGCTGCTGCTCTACTCCTACGCCCTCTCGCCCTTGCAAGCCAGCACGACCGAGTGAGTGAGCTGGCCCTGCATCCACACTTGGGGGAGGGGGACAGAGGGGAGGTCTCTCCCTTTGGAAGGAGAGTTCGGGCATCCTTGCCGCAGAAGGGTCTCCCTGATCGGCGTGAACTGCCTCACTGCAAAATGTGGGCAGCTGGTATTGGGACGTGGTTCTTCAGACAGTAAGGGCCTCCTCAATGCAGTTCCTCAAAGAGTAGAGGGGTTAGACTAGATGCCCCTTGCAGTCCCTGGAGTTCCCTTTGTGAAGAGTGCTGGGTTGGAGAACTAGGAAAGTCCTACACCTCCTCACTAGGAGATGGGTGTCATTGCATTTCAACTCATCTATTTTCACCTCGTCTCATTTGACCACAGGATAGTCCTAGTGAGCATTCAATGCTTGGAAGGGATAGTTTTGGGACAGGAGCCGGAGCATCCTAACCCTTGACCCTCGGCCTTTCTTTTCCAGGACGCCCATCCCCTCGGCTTGCTCTTCCTTCCGTGCCCCGTCTTCCAACGCCAGCCTCTCGGGCCACAGGTGCCTCCCCAAGCGGGACATCATGTTCATGAAGACCCACAAGACGGCCAGCAGCACCATCCTCAACATCCTCCTCCGCTTTGGGGAGAAGCACCGCCTCAAGTTTGCCTTCCCCAACGGCCGCAACGACTTCTACTACCCGTCCTTCTTTGAGCGCCGCCAGGTGCGGGACTACCGCCCGGGCATGTGCTTCAACATCATCTGCAACCACATGCGCTTCCAGTACGAGGAGGTGCGCAAGCTGCTGCCAGCCGGCGCCACCTTTGTGACGGTGCTGCGGGACCCGGCGTACCTCTTTGAGTCCTCCTTCCACTACTTTGGGCGCATCATTCCCTTGACCTGGAAGCTCTCCGGGGAGGACAAGCTGGCCGAGTTCCTGCGGGACCCCTGGCGCTACTACGACCCCAACGGCTTCAACGCCCACTACCTGCAGAACCTGCTCTTTGACCTGGGCTACGACAACACCCTGAACCCCAGCAGCCCTCGGGTGGAGCAGTCCATCCAAGAGATCGACCGGCGCTTCCACTTGGTCATGCTCCTGGAGTACTTTGACGAGTCCCTGGTGCTCCTCAAGGACTTGCTCTGCTGGGAGCTGGAGGACGTCCTCTACTTCAAGCTCAACGCCCGGAAGGACTCCGCCGTCTCCCGCTTGACGGGCGAGCTCTACCAGAAGGCCACCGCCTGGAACCTCATTGACGCCAAGCTCTACCGGCACTTCAACGCCACGTTCTGGCGCAAGGTGGAGGCCTACGGGAGGGAGCGCATGGCCGAGGACGTGGCCCGCCTCCAGGAGGAGAACGAGAAGATGACCCGCATCTGCATCGACGGGGGCCGCCCCGTGGACGCCAACGCCATCCAGGAGTCCGCCATGCAGCCCTGGCAGCCCCTGGGCAAGAAGTCCATCCTGGGCTACAACCTCAAGAAGCGCATCCACAAGAAGCACCGCAAGCTGTGCCGCAAGATGGTGACCCCCGAGATCCAGTACCTGACGGACTTAGGAGTCAACCTGTGGATCACCAAGCTCTGGAGCCGAGTGCGGGATTTCCTCAAGTGGTAGGCGTGGGTGCCGGCCCCTCTCCCTGACCCACTTATCTTTCCAATTCCCCTTCCCTTCCTTTGATCCTTCCTTTTATTTTTGAGGGGTCAGCCATGTTGTCATCGGGCCACCCGAGAGCGTGCCGACCGGCTTCAACGCCAGACCGCATCGACAGGCAACTAGATCGAGCAGCCCGAGAAAGAAAAGATCTCACCATCGCCTCGGCAAAAGCCCCCGTGTGAGCTTATTGACACAGACACTAGGAAACGGATGAGCCGTAACTGTTTGTCTGTCTGTCCTCCTTGTAGGTGGACTTCTCAATGTGATATCCCCCCCAATGTGTTGTTAATGCCTAAGCCCCAAATGATACAGTACTTCGCTTCAAGTGTGGAAAATTTGCTGCTTCTCTGGGGAAACAACTCCCCGAAGGACGGTTGTCCGGGAGATGTAATCCCAAGAGAGGCCTTTTCCCAGTTTGGGTTGAGAACAAGTGCGTTATCGAGTGTGTTTCTGGGGGCATTATCAGGGGCTTTTCTGGGTGCCTTTCTGGGTGTGTTTCCGGGTGCGTTACCAGGTGCCCTTCCGGAGGCGTTTCCGGGTGCCTTTCTGGGGGTGTTTCCGGGTGCCTTTCTGGGGGCGTTTCCGGGTGTGTCATGGGGGGTGCTTCCTGGTGTGTTACTGGGTGCCTTTCAGGGGGTGTTACCAGGTGCTTTTCCAGGGGCGTTTCCGGGTGCCTTTCCGGTGGTGTTACTGTGTGCCTTTCCGGGGTGTCTTTCTGGGGGTGTTTCCAGGTGTGTTATGGGGGGCACTTCCGGGTGTGTTACTGGGTGCCTTTCCAGGTGTGTTACCGGGTGCTTTTCCAGGGGCGTTACTGTGTGCCTTTCTGGCAGCCTTTCCGGGTGTGTTACGAGGGAGCTTCCTGGTGTGTTACTGGGTGCATTTCCGGGGGCATTACCGTGTGCGTTTCTGGGAGCGTTACTGGGAACGGCCCTCCAGGAAGGAATGCCCCCAAAGCGGTGCCCCCGAGACCCATCCCCGAGAGCTGACCTAGGGAGATACCATGGTTGATGGCATCGAAAGCCACTGAGATGTCCAAGAGAACCAACAGGGTCTCGCTCCCCCTGTCCAGTTCCCTGCAGAGGTCATCCACTAAGGCAACCAAAGCAATCTCGCTACTGTGCCCAGGCCTGAAATCGGGTAAGCAACTGCAGGCGGCACAAAATCCGCTAGGGGCGCCGTTGAGGTGCCGGGGCCTGGAGTGCCCAGGGAGGGTTGCGAGGGTGCCTCCCCACATCGCAGTTCAGCGCCAAGACCTTCGACGCTCCGCTCAGAGCGCTCAGCCAAGAAGGGAAGGGGCCATGTTCCAGAGGCATTCTCTCCTGACATTTCACATTTATGGCGGGCATCCTCAGAGGTTGAGGTTTGTTGGAGACTGGGGAAGAATCTACCTTTTATTTTTCAGTGATTGGTTTGGGGGGGGGGGTTGCCAAAATACTGTTTGCTTACACTTGACAATTACCTAGGCAGTCTGTAGCTAGTTTGCTGATTGTCTGAACATGCACGGAGCCAAACAAGTGCACTTGACGTGCCTGCAGCCTTAACTCTCCGCTGCAGACGCAAAGGAAACAATCATTTTGCCCGGGGGTCCTCAGGGGGGTCGCGGGCCCCCGGGTCAACCTGACTTTCCGAGACATCTGTGGCAGCAGCCACCTTGGCCTGTGAGCCCACTCTCCAGAGACTTGAGCCAAAACAAATCATTACCTATTCATAATAAAGGAGACATGATATATGAAAATAATGTATATTTGTATTAATAATACAAGAGGGGATGGGGGACCACCGTGATGGACCCTCTGCGTTGAAATCCTTGACAATCCTCCCAATGGCCTCCTTGATTGACCCCTTGATTAATTCATTACCTGTATTCATAATAAAGGAGATATACATATGATATATGAAAAGGATGTATATTTGTATTAATAATACGAGAGCGTTCTACTAGAAGGGGACGATGGACCACCACAATGGACCCTCTCCGATGAACCCCTCAGTCGAGTTCAATGGCCTCCTTAATTGACCCCTCGATTAATTCTTGATTGACCCCCACAATGGACCCGCAATCAAACTCTCAACCTACCCAACTGCCCTCAGTTGACCTTTGATGGACTTTTCAACCGACCCCTCGATTGGCCCTCAATGAACCCTGAACCGATCCCTTGATAAGCCCTTCAGTTGACCTTCAACAAAATCAAATGATTCTTGATTGACCCCTCAATTGATCCTCAATCAACCTCTCAACTGACCTTGTTGATTGGCCATCAATAGACCCCTCAATTGACCCTGAATTGACCCCTCAGTTGACCTTCGATGGACCCCCCAATTGGCCCTCAACTGATTCTCAATTGACCCCTCAATTGGCCCTTGATGGATCCTGAATCAACCCCTCGATTCACTCTCTCAATGGACCCCGAATCAACCTCAACCATGATTGGCCCACAATGAACCCAAATAACCCTGAATCGACCCCTAGATGGACCCCTCAATTGGCCCTCAACTGATTCTCAATTGACTCCTTGATAAACCCTGAACTAACCCCTCGATGGACGCTTATGTTGACCTTTTAATTACCCTCAATCAACCCTTCAATTGGCCCCCAATCAACCTCTCAACGGGCCTTGTCTATTGGCCCTCGACGGACCCCTCAACTGACCCCGAGTCAACCCCTAGATGGACCCTGAACCAACCCCTTGATGAACCCTTCAGTTGACCTTTGATGGACCTCAATGGACCCTTTGATTGGCCTTCAGTCAACCTCTCAACTGACCTTGTTGATTCTTGACGGACCCTGATTCAACCTCTCGACTGACCCCTCGATCGACCCTGAATCAGCCCCTCGATTGGCTTTTGACCTCTCGACCTTCTCCACTAATTTTCCCAATTGGCCCTCGACTGATTTGCAATTGACTCTCTCAATTGTCCTCACATAAAATGTCAATTGTCTCTTGATTACCCCAGATCAACCCTCGATTGATTGACCTTCTCGACGGACGGCGGAGGTCAAGGCACTTAGAGGAAGATCGAAGGTGCCCGGAAAGCGGGGGGCGCTTCTTCAAAGACTGGACTCTGTCCCGGTCGGTCCCTCTTGCGGGAGGAGGAGCGTGTGAGTCTGAAGGAGGCCTCAGGTCGTTGTCGTTGTGTCCTGGATGCGTTCGTAGAAGAGGAGGTAGGCGCTGGAGGCCAGGACTTCCTGCAAGGAGCTCCTCCGCACCACGTCGTCCGAGGCCCAGAGCCAGTGGGGGGAGGTCGGGGAGCGGCGGAAGGTCACAAAGTGCCCTGAGTGCATGTCCCCGTGGTGCACCACCACTGCCATCAAGCGGTAGCTGCAGGACCCGGAGCTGCGAGAGGGAGGAGGATGAGGATGATGGGAGTTGGAGTCCCCCAAAGCAAGGCCACTCAATGGGCCCCCCAGTTGATTCCCAATGGACTCTTGATGAACCCTCAATCAACCTCTTGGCTGACCTTCTCAATTGGCCTCTCAAGTGACCCCGAATCAACCCCTCAATTGACTCTTCAGTTGACCTTTGATTGCCCTAAATGGACCTCTCAGTTCACCCTGATTGACCTTTGATTGCCAACTGGTTGACCCCAGATCACCCTCTCAACTGACCTCAATTGACCCTGAATAAACCCCTTGGTGGACCCCTCAGTTGAGCTTCAACCAACCCCTCAGCTGGCCCTCAATTAACTTCTCAATTGACCACTTGGTGGGCCCTCAGTTGACCTTAATTTGCCCTTGATGGACTCCTCAATTGATTCTCGATGGACCTTCAATGGAACCCTCAACTGACCTTTGATTGTCCCTGATGGCCCATGATTGCCTGCAATGGACTCCATTGATTCTTGATGGACCCCTCAATGGACCCTCAACCAACTTCTCAACTGGCCTTTCAAATGATCCCTTGATTGACCCCCAACCTCTCAACAGACCTTGTCATTTGGCCCCTTAATTGACCTTTGGCTGACCCAGAATCAACCCCTCAATTGACCCTCAATCAACCCCTCAATGGACTCCTCTGTTGACCCCTCGATTGATTCTTGATGGACCTCTCAATGGACCCCTCAATCAAACTCTCAATTGATCTTTCCAGTTGGCCTCTCAATTGACTCTCAATCAACCCCTCAATTGACCTACAATTGCCCTTGATGGACCCACAATCAACCTCTTGACTGACCTGCTCAACTGACCCAGAATCAACCCCTTGATGGACCTCTCCCTTGACCTTCGTTTTCCCTCAACGGACCCCTCGATTGACCTCAATTCAACCCCTTAATGGACTCCTCCGTTGGCCTTCAATTGCCCTTGATCGATTCTCAATCAACCTCTCAACGGACCTTAATGACTGACCTCTCTGCTGACCCCTCGGTTGGCCTTTGATCGCCCTCGATGGACCCATCAATCAACCTCTTGTGTGAGCTTCTCGAAGGGCCATCACTCAACCCCTTGACCGACCCCTCCCTTGACCTTCGATTGCCCTCAATGGACCCCTCGATTGACCCCTGGATGGACTCACCTGTGGTCAGGTAGGGCGGAGGGAGGGGCGGGGCAGGCGCCGTTGGCCAAAGCGGCCTTGCCGTCCAATGGCGGATCAGCTTCTGTAATAATAATAATAATAATAATAATAATAATAATGTAATAATGCTCCTGCCGATCAAAAGGTTGCCAGTTCAAGCCCGGGTCGGGGTGAGCACCCACCGTCAGCCCCGGCAGAAAGCAGAGAACATGAATAGATAAATGTATTGCTTTAAGAGGGGAGGTCATGAAAGGGGGAGAGAGCGGGATGTAAACAAAGCCTGGCGAAGGGCTCCTCCTCGTCCTACCTGCGTGTCGGTGGGGTGTGTGTCGGAAGGGTCGTAGGGCGAGGGTCTCCCCGAAGAGGACGCGCTCCTGGCGCTTGAGGGCACGGCCCCCCCGCCCGGACCAGCTCAGCCGCTGCAGGTGGAGGCACAGGCACCCCGGGAGCTGCACCGGGAACACAACGGCCCTTCATCGTCTTCAGGATATATCATCATAAGACTCAATACCGTAGAGTTCTGGTTGACCGACTTCCGGTGAACCGACACTCCGTATTATCCGACGTCCCAGGGCCCTGTGCGTGTTGCTAGGTAGCTTGCTATCTACCTAGCAACACACACAGGCGCCTCCCAAGAGGCGGGGCAGAAGCGCCCCTGCACGTTGCTAGGTAGCTTGCTATCTACCTAGCAACACAAACAGGGCGCTTCCTTCAACCAGCTTGCTGGATAATAGGGCCTCCCTATTATCCGTCAGATCCGGTTATTCGACATTGGGCCCGCCCATTTATGTCGAATAACCGGAACTCCACTGTAATAAAATAATAAATTAGTAATCAAATTCAATAGGGAAATAATAAATTCATAATGAAATTCAATAATAATAAATTCATAATGAAATTCAATAATAATTAATAACAAAATTCAATTACGGAATAACAAATTCATAATGAAATTCGATTATGGAAGAATAAACTATGAAATAGTAATCAATAAAATAATAAACGAATGAATTTGATTATGAAATAATAAATTAACAATGAAAGTCAATCGCAAAATAATAAATCAATAACGAAATTCAACAATGAAATAATAATGAAAATCAATAATAAAATAATAAATTAGTAAAGACATTGAATAATGAAATAAAAAATTCATAATGGAATTCAATAATAATAAATTAATAATGAAATTTGATTATGATATAACAAATAAATAACGAAATTCAATAGCGAAATAATAAATGGCTGAAATTCAATAATAAAATAATAAATAATGAAATTCAACGAAATAATAAATAATGAAATACAATTGTGAAATAATAAATTATTAATGAAATTCAATAACAAAATAATACAGTAATAATAATACATTAATAAATTTAATAAAATTCAATATATATATATGATCATATTTAATAATATAATTCAACAATATTTAATCATTATTAAATTACATATTTCTATATATATGTATATATTATATCATATAATTAGCATATCATTATATACAATTATTAAGTTATAGTATTAACTAGTAATCAGTAATCATATTCAATACTATTAATAACATTTAATAATATCAGTCAACGATGATTTTAATCATACTATTTAATATAATTCAATATTTATCCAATAATACCAATACTGTTAATAACATTTCATAATATGCCAGTGATCATTTTAATAATACTATTTAATATAATTCAATATTAATATTTAATAATAATGTTTAATATTAATAGATCGATCCTTGCTTGCCTTTCCCAGCCGGAGCTGCTTCACAAAAGTGCTGCGCCCGCCTTCCTCCTTCCCTGGCCCTCCGACCTGCAAGAGAATAATAATAATAATAATAATAATAATAATAATAATAATAATAATAATAATAATAATAATAATAATAATATTTTAAAAATGGAAAAAGCCACAGAATCATATGCCTGCCATAGATGTGGGCGAAACGTCAGGAGAGAGTGCTTCTGGGACAGGGACAGACAACTCACACCCACCCAGTGATTCCAGCCATGAAAGTCTTTCTTTTCTAATTATTTTAATTAAATCAAAAAGTCAAAAACGTA
Source organism: Anolis carolinensis (assembly GCF_035594765.1). NCBI lineage: Eukaryota > Metazoa > Chordata > Lepidosauria > Squamata > Anolidae > Anolis > Anolis carolinensis. Next base: position 72,235 of record NC_085848.1, read on the forward strand.
GGTAATAATAATACTACTACTACTAATAATAATAATAATAATAATGAGCAAAAGACCTTGTTGCAGGACTCGCACTCGACACCCGAGACCGACTCGGAGGAGACAAAGTGGCGGAGGCATTGCTCCAGCGTCACCGGGCCACCCTGCAAGAATAATACACCAATAATAATGTAATAACTTATTATACATATTATATATATATATATATATATATATATATATATATATATATATATATATATATATATAATATCTAGAATAAAAGATTATATTACTGATGTTATTACTATACTATATAAATATTATATATATATATATATAATATCTAGAATACAATATATTGGTATTATTATTACTATACTATATAATTATATATATATATTGTATTCTAGATATATATATATATATATATATATATATATATATATATAATATTTATATAGTATAGTAATAACATCAGTAATATAATCTTTTATTCTAGATAATATATATATATATATATATATATATATATATATATATATATATATAATAGTATAGTAATAACACCAGTAATACTACATTTTATTCTAGATATTTTATATATATATATATATATATATATATATATATATATATATAAAATATTTATATAGTATAGTACTAATAATGCCAATAATATATTTTATTCTAGATATTATATATAACATTTTATAGTATAGTAATAACAACACCAGCAATATTACATTTTATTCTGGATATTATATATATAATATTTATATAGTATAGTAATAATAATACCAATAATAATATATTATATATATAATATTTATATAGTATAGTACTAATAATGTCAATAATATATTTTATTCTAGATATTATATATAATATAATATAGTATAATATACTATAATATTTTATAGTATAGTAATAACGCCAGTAATATTATATTTTATCCTAGATATTATAATATTTATATAGTATAGTAATAATACCAATAATAATATAATATTTTATTATATATATATATATATATATATATATAGAATATTTTATAGTATAGTAGTAATAATACAAATAATAATATAATATTTTATTCTAGGTGTTGTATCTACATGTGTGTGTGTATATATATATTTGGTATAGTAATAATAATAATATAATATTTTATTCTAGGTGTTGTATCTACATGTGTGTGTGTGTATATATATATATATGGTATAGTAATAATAATAATATAATATTTTATTTTATATATATATATATATATATATATATATAGAATAAATATCATATTTTATGCTATAAAAAACAATGAAAACAAAACAAATCAAAACAGAACAAACACATCAATGTTATTTAATAATAATAATAATATTATAATAATAATAATAATAATAATGATGATGATAATAAGCTTACCCATACGGTGGCCGGGATGCTGAGGGAGAGGCTGTCAAAGGTGTCGTACCTGAGCGGACTCTGGAAGGGAGAACGAGACGGTGAGGAACAAGAGGCTGGCCCTCTGCCGGGAGGGATCGAATGGTGCCATTGACTTCCATACCTGATGCCCGCAGCGCTTGCAGACCATGTTGCTGGCCAACCGGCCATGGAAAGGGTGCTGCCGCCGCCAGGAAGCCTGCGGGGAACCTGCTGGAAAACCCCAAAGGCAGGGCTTGTTATCTATCTATATAAAAGGATAAAGTTGTTTGCGCAGTGACTATAACAACAAAACTAAACATCCCAGAAATACGAAATTTGGCAACACAATGCAAAAGGCTTGCCTCCAGGTTACAACAACACAACCACACCACAAAACCACAATCCAGACCCACAAAACTCACAACAACGCATCATGCGATAACAACACAACTAAACGCCCCAGAAATACAAAACTTGGCAACACAATGCAAAAGCCTTGCCTCCCATTTGTAACAACACAACCACACCACAAAACCACACAGGACCCACAAAACTCACAACAGTGCATCGTGAATATAACAACACAACTAAACGCCCCAGAAATACGAAACTTGGCAACACAACGCAAAAGCCTTCCCTCCCGGTTGTAACAACACAACCACACCACAAAACCACAATCCAGACCCATAAAACTCACAACAACGCATCGTGACTATAACAACACAACTAAACGCCCCAGAAATACAAAATTTGGCACACAACTAAACGCCCCAGAAATATAAAACTTAATAACACAACGCAAAAGCCTTGCCTCCCAGTTGTAACAACACAGCCACACCACAAAACCACAATCTGGACCCACAAAACTCACAACAATGCATCGTGACTATAACAACACAACTAAACGCCCCAGAAATACAAAACTTGGCACACAACTAAACGCCCCAGAAATATAAAACTTAATAACACAACGCAAAAGCCTTGCCTCCCAGTTGTAACAACACAGCCACACCACAAAACCACAATCCAGACCCATAAAACTCACAACAACGCATCGTGACTATAACAACACAACTAAACGCCCCAGAAATACAAAATTTGGCACACAACTAAACGCCCCAGAAATATAAAACTTAATAACACAACGCAAAAGCCTTGCCTCCCAGTTGTAACAACACAGCCACACCACAAAACCACAATCTGGACCCACAAAACTCACAACAATGCATCGTGACTATAACAACACAACTAAACGCCCCAGAAATACGAAACTTGACAACACAACACAAAAGCCTTTTCTCCTGGTTATAACAACATAACCACACCACAAAACCACAATCTGTACCCACAAAACTCACAACAACGCATCATGACTATAACACAACTAAACGCCCCAGAAATACAAAATTTGACAACACAACGCAAAAGCCTTGCCTCCCAGTTGTAAGAACACAACCACAACACAAAACCACAATCCGGACGTACAAAACTCACAACAACGCATCATGACTATAACAACACAACTAAACGCCCCAAAAATACGAAACTTGGCAACACAACACAAAAGCATTCCCTCCCGATTGTAACAACACAACCACACCACAAAATCACAATCCGGACGCACAAAACTCACAACAATGCATAGTGACTATAACAACACAACTAAACGCCCCAGAAATACAAAACTTGACAACACAACACAAAAGCCTTGCCTCTCAGTTGTAACAACACAACCACACCACAAAACCACAATCCGGACCCACAATACTTACAACAACGCATTGTGACTATAACAAATACAAAATCTGACAACACAACTCATCCACCTCCCCAATCCCTACATTCACACTTGGCCTCCAAAAAAACAATTACAATAATAACAATGACAACAACAACAACAACAAGAATCAACACCATCACAGGCAAGAAACAGCCAGGCACTGAGGCTGAGAGGCCAGTCAATGCTACACTGGGCCTCCAAAAAATACAGTAGCATCTAACTTATCCAACCTTCATGACCACAACAACAACAATAATAATAAACACCTTCGCAGGCAAAACAAAAAAAGACTATTGTACCACAATAAAAATATAAACCGCACTCAGCAGAATCAGACATCACGATTAACAACAAACCAAAGACAACAGGGATCTCAAGCCATTATCAATCAACACAAAAATGGAAGAAGGTCACAGACTTCAAATACTACGACTAATGTGAGTATAAAGAAGGTGGAGGTCACAGCATCAATACAACCTCATGTAGACTGAACAACAACACCAGACTCAGACACAGCAACGCGTGGCCGGGCACAGCTAGTTATTATCTATTATTATTATTATTATTATTATTATTATTATTATTATTATTATCCTAGTACGATCATTTTATTATACGTACATATATATTATTGTATTGCTATTATTATCATACAATTACTATTATTATAATTTTATCGTTGTTATATTTTGTATATTATTGTTTCATTATATTGTTTCAATAATATATTATCTATTATCATTTTGTTATTAATTTATATATGAGTACAATATAGCAGTTCAAATCAGAGAATCTGTATTTTATAGGCAGTGTGGAAGAGGCCTAAGTGAACCCTGCCTGTCCCCCCGGGTGCCATTGTGGCTGAGGAGGTTGCTAGGATACGAAAGGGGCGGGGCCTAAAGGCCTACCTTTCTGACCGGCAGCCAGGGTTGAAAACGGCTCTTCCTCGTCCTCTAATTTGGTCTTTATTTTTCTAGGTTTTTTTGTTTGAAAGATTTACCCGAAACATGCCCATCTTCTCACATCTGCGCATGTGTGGTTATTACTTTTGGGGTTTGGAGTTTTTTTCTGAATTTGGACCAAACTTTTAAGTTTTTTTATTGAAAGACATACATTGGATGGCTATGTCTTTTGTGGACAAATTTGGTGTGGTGTGGTCCAGTGGTTTTGTTGTTTACTCCATGGGAAAAACGCACATTACATCTATATATATAAAAGGGTAATGGAATCACGGCACCGGACAAAACAACAAAACTACTCATCCCACAAACACTAAACTTGGCAGCACAACCCCTCATCCATGCCTCTATGTTCATACAACAAAAAGAAAATAAAAATAAAGTCCTAATTAGAGGGAGAGGAATAATTGTTTTTATCCAATTGCTGCCAGTTAGAAGGCTAAGCTCCGCCCACTTAGTCAGACATGACTGGATTTAATGTCATGGGAAAACGTTTACCTTTTACCTTGACTACCACCAATTCCTCAATACTTTATTTCCCATACCACTATACTTCGCCACAGCAACGCATGGCTGAGCACAGCTAGTTTTATATATATTATATATATATTATATATATATATAGATTGTACATATAATTTGTAAGCCACTCTGAGTCCCCTTCGAGGTGAGAAGGGCGGGATATAAATGTTTAAATAGATAAAAAAATAAATAGAATCCCTGCCTCTTTCCCCGACAACAGATTTACCCAAAACATGCCCATCTTCTCACATCTGCGCATGTGTAGTTATTACTTTTGGGGTTTGTTTTTTTTTCTGAATTGGGATCAAACTTTTAAGTTTTTTTATTGAAAGACATACATTGGATGTCTATGTCTTTTGTGGCCAAATTTGGTGTGATTTGGTCCAGTGGTTTGGTTGTTTACTCGGTCCTACAAACGTACATTAGATCAATGTTTACCTTGCGTCCTGCAGAGGATCTGCTTGGGGGGCGTTTGGGGCTCCTGCAGGGCCTGGAGGTCAAAGAGGGGCGCCACACGGGGACGGGGGCGAGAATCCCGCTCGTCTTCCAACGAGGCCGTCAGGATGTGGAAGAGCTCGTGGGCGTCCTAACGGAGTCGTAATTCGGATTAGTAGGTAAGGAGGGTCCTGCCTGGCGAGCATCGACGCTCACGCAACCAAAGTCCCAGATTCGAGACAAGGCTCATCAGCATACCCGCCTCATTGTTTCCCCCCAAACTTGAGCTTTAGATGGGCTCAAGTGCCCCGTACTATACATCCCACCTGCTCTTCGAAGGAGGAGATGTTCCAGCGGTGGCTCCGCAGGGCCTCCAACAAGCCGCTGGCGTCTAGCAGGGACTCCTCCGTGGCCTCTGCGCCCGACAGAGCTTAAGGATAATAAAGATAATAAATCTATATATATAAAATGATAAAGTTGTTTGCGCAGTGACTATAACAACAAAACTAAACATCCCAGAAATACGAAATTTGGCAACACAATGCAAAAGGCTTGCCTCCAGGTTACAACAACACAACCACACCACAAAACCACAATCCAGACCCACAACACTCACAACAACGCATCATGCGATAACAACACAACTAAACGCCCCAGAAATACAAAACTTGGCAACACAATGCAAAAGCCTTGCCTCCCGGTTGTAACAACACAACCACACCACAAAACCACACAGGACCCACAAAACTCACAACAACGCATCGTGACTATAACAACACAACTAAACGCCCCAGAAATACGAAACTTGGCAACACAACGCAAAAGCCTTCCCTCCAGGTTGTAACAACACAACCACACCACAAAACCACAATCCGGACCCATAAAACTCACAACAACGCATCGTGACTATAACAACACAACTAAACGCCCCAGAAATACGAAACTTGGCACACAACTAAACACCCCAGAAATATAAAACTTGGCAACACAACGCAAAAGCCTTGCCTCCCGGTTGTAACAACACAACCACACCACAAAACCACAATCCGGACCCACAAAACTCACAACAATGCATCTTGACTATAACAACACAACTAAACGCTCCAGAAATACGAAACTTGGTGCACAACTAAACGCCCCAGAAATACAAAACTTGACAACACAACACAAAAGCCTTTTCTCCCGGTTGTAACAACACAACTACACCACAAAACCACAATCCGGACCCACAAAACTCACAACAACGCATTGTGACTATAACAAATACCAAATTTGACAACACAACTCATCCACCTCCCCAATCCCTACATTCACACTTGGCCTCCAAAAAAACAATTACAATAATAACAATGACAACAACAACAACAATAAGAATCAACACCATCACAGGCAAGAAACAGCCAGGCACTGAGGCTGAGAGGCCAGTCAGTGCTACACTGGGCCTCCAAAAAGCAATACAGTAGCATCTAACTTATCCAACCTTCATGACCACTACAACAACAATAATAATAAACACCTACACAGGCAAAACAAAAAAAGGACTATTGTACCACAATAAAAATATAAACCGCACTCAGCAGAATCAGACATTACAATTAACAACAAACCAAAGACAACAGGGATCTCAAGCAATTATCAATCAACACAAAAATTGAAGAAGGTCACAGACTTCAAATACTACGACTAATGTGAGTATAAAGAAGGTCACAGCATAAATACAACCTAATGTAGACTGACCAACACCACCAGACTCAGACACAGCAACGCGTGGCCGGGCACAGCTAGTTATATTATATACTAGCTGTGCCCGGCATAATGGTATAATAATATGTCACAATAATATAATAAGGTATAATAATACAATGCCACATAATTTTATTTCTTCCGATGTATTTCCCGCGTACCTTGGAGGAGGCGGAGCAAGGCGTCCGAGAGTGGGCGTGTCCGGTCGTGGGCGTGTCCGGGGGCGTGGCCTTGCAGCCATTGGAGGAAGGCGGGGCATGCGGCCAGGCCTTGGAGCAGGGCGTTCAGGAAGCAGGTGTTGCCCAGGTTGAGCAGGCCGGGCACCAGCCCTGCGGCAGAGAGAGACAGGACAGATGCCAGCCATAAAACAGGCCAGCCACAAAACCTCAATGACCCTCTGGTATGTGAGAGCCCCTATATAAATGGGCCAAGGAGAAGGTTCTGGTATTCTTTACAAATTGTCGGGTTCTCTTCTCCCAGTAGTGCTGTGGGTCAGTCTTCCACCAGAAAACGCACCAAGACACACGCTGGTAGATTCCAACAGGTTTTATTGTACAGAATCCCAGAACCTTCTCTTTGGCCCATTTATATAGGGGCTCTCACATACCAATGCATTGGCCCCTTCACGGTCAAAAGACTAGTAAATGAAGTCATCGCAGAACTCGAACTCCGCCAATCCTACAGAATGATTCGCCCAGTTTTCCACTTCAGTCTCCTCAAACCAGCTCCTGAGAGCTCCCAATGGCACCCCCACCCATCATGAAAGGGGGCAACCAACACTATGAGGAGGGGGAAATATTAGACTCCAGAGTCAGGAAAAACACCCTCCAGTATTTCGTCAGGTGGAAGCATTTTCCTCCCAGTGAATCAGAATGGGTCAGGGATTCTGACATAAATGCACCCACACTCATCAACAGGTTTCACGCTCAAAACCCATACAAGGGGGGGAGGACTGTCTTTGGAGGGGGCGTGATGTCATGATCTCCAATCTTTGACATCTCCGGACACAGAGCAAGCCATAAAACGGGCCAGCTGTAAAACCTCAATGACCCTCTGGTATGTGAGAGCCCCTATATAAGTGGGCCAAAGAGAAGGTTCTGGTATTCTGTACAGTAAAACGTGTTGGAATCTACCAGCGTGTGTCTTGGTGCTTTTTCTGGTGGAAGACTGACCCAAAGCACAACTAAGAGAAGAGAACCTAACAATCCATAAAACCTCAGTCACCCTCTGGTATGTGAGAGCCCCTATATGAATGGGCCAAAGAGAAGATTCTGGTATTCTGTACAGTAAAACGTGTTGGAATCTACTAGCGTGGCTTGGTGCTTTTTCTGGTGGAAGACTGACCCACAGCACAACTGGGAGAAGAGGACCCGACAGAGGGGCATGCTGGGAGTGGGAGTCTAGTTCTCTTACCGCTCTGGCGCTTCTTCCTCTCGGCAGCGGGGCCCCACAGGACGTAGAGGCCGGCAAGGAGAGCGGCCGCCACTCCTCCCAGCAGCGCCCAGCCCGGCATCCCCCTGGGCAGAAGCAAGACGAGGAAGAGGAAAACGTCATCATCATCATCATCCTCACCGATTGGCTCCCACCCCCATGAATGGCGGACCCAGACAGAGCCAGTCCACTGCCAAGGCCAATGAAGCAGCCACTGGTGGCGCATTGTTCCCGGGGGCGCTGTCAAGGCCTTCTGGAGCCCACTGCCGTGTGTTGGAAGCAAGGCAAGTGGGGTTTAGTTGTCCTGTCTGGATTGACTGGATGTCATGATCTCCAATCCTTGACATCTCCAGTTGGCTGACAAAGAACAGATGCCAGCCATAAAACAGGCCAGCTATAAAAAATCAATTACCCTCTGGTATGTGAGAGCCCCTATATAAATGGGCTACAGAGAAGATTCTGGGATTCTGTACAATAAAACCTTTTGGAATCTTACCAGCGTGTGTCTTGGTGCTTTCTTCTGGGGAAGACTGACCCACAGCACAACTGGATGAAGAGAACCTCACAATCCATAAAACCTCAATTACCCTCTGGTATGTGAGAGCCCCTATATACATGGGCTACAGAGAAGATTCTGGGATTCTGTACAATAAAACCTTTTGGAATCTTACCAGCGTGTGTCTTGGTGCTTTCTTCTGGTGGAAGACTGACCCACAGCACAACTGGATGAAGAGAACCTCACAATCCATAAAACCTCAATTACCCTCTGGTATGTGAGAGCCCCTATATACATGGGCTACAGAGAAGATTCTGGGATTCTGTACAATAAAACCTTTTGGAATCTTACCAGCGTGTGTCTTGGTGCTTTCTTCTGGTGGAAGACTGACCCACAGCACAACTGGATGAAGAGAACCTCACAATCCATAAAACCTCAATTACCCTCTGGTATGTGAGAGCCCCTATATACATGGGCTACAGAGAAGATTCTGGGATTCTGTACAATAAAACCTTTTGGAATCTTACCAGCGTGTGTCTTGGTGCTTTCTTCTGGGGAAGACTGACCCACAGCACAAGTGGGAGAAGAGAACCTCACAATCCATAAAACCTCAATGACCCTCTGGTATGTGAGAGCCCCTGTATACATGGGCTACAGAGAAGATTCTGGGATTCTGTACAATAAAACCTTTTGGAATCTTACCAGCGTGTGTCTTGGTGCTTTCTTCTGGGGAAGACTGACCCACAGCACAAGTGGGAGAAGAGAACCTCACAATCCATAAAACCTCAATGACCCTCTGGTATGTGAGAGCCCCTGTATACATGGGCTACAGAGAAGATTCTGGGATTCTGTACAATAAAACCTTTTGGAATCTTACCAGCGTGTGTCTTGGTGCTTTCTTCTGGGGAAGACTGACCCACAGCACAACTGGATGAAGAGAACCTCACAATCCATAAAACCTCAATGACCCTCTGGTATGTGAGAGCCCCTGTATACATGGGCTACAGAGAAGATTCTGGGATTCTGTACAATAAAACCTTTTGGAATCTTACCAGCGTGTGTCTTGGTGCTTTCTTCTGGGGAAGACTGACCCACAGCACAAGTGGGAGAAGAGAACCTCACAATCCATAAAACCTCAATGACCCTCTGGTATGTGAGAGCCCCTATATAAATGGGCTACAGAGAAGATTCTGGGATTCTGTACAATAAAACCTTTTGGAATCTTACCAGCGTGTGTCTTGGTGCTTTTTCTGGTGGAAGACTGACCCACAGCACAACTGGGAGAAGAGAACCTCACAATCCATAAAACCTCAATGACCCTCTGGTATGTGAGAGCCCCTATATAAATGGGCTACAGAGAAGATTCTGGGATTCTGTACAATAAAACCTTTTGGAATCTTACCAGCGTGTGTCTTGGTGCTTTCTTCTGGTGGAAGACTGACCCACAGCACAACTGGATGAAGAGAACCTCACAATCCATAAAACCTCAATGACCCTCTGGTATGTGAGAGCCCCTATATACATGGGCTACAGAGAAGATTCTGGGATTCTGTACAATAAAACCTTTTGGAATCTTACCAGCGTGTGTCTTGGTGCTTTCTTCTGGTGGAAGACTGACCCACAGCACAACTGGATGAAGAGAACCTCACAATCCATAAAACCTCAATGACCCTCTGGTATGTGAGAGCCCCTATATACATGGGCTACAGAGAAGATTCTGGGATTCTGTACAATAAAACCTTTTGGAATCTTACCAGCGTGTGTCTTGGTGCTTTCTTCTGGGGAAGACTGACCCACAGCACAACTGGATGAAGAGAACCTCACAATCCATAAAACCTCAATGACACTCTGGTATGTGAGAGCCCCTATATACATGGGCTACAGAGAAGATTCTGGGATTCTGTACAATAAAACCTTTTGGAATCTTACCAGCGTGTGTCTTGGTGCTTTCTTCTGGGGAAGACTGACCCACAGCACAACTGGATGAAGAGAACCTCACAATCCATAAAACCTCAATGACACTCTGGTATGTGAGAGCCCCTATATACATGGGCTACAGAGAAGATTCTGGGATTCTGTACAATAAAACCTTTTGGAATCTTACCAGCATGTGTCTTGGTGCTTTCTTCTGGGGAAGACTGACCCACAGCACAACTGGATGAAGAGAACCTCACAATCCATAAAACCTCAATGACCCTCTGGTATGTGAGAGCCCCTATATACATGGGCTACAGAGAAGATTCTGGGATTCTGTACAATAAAACCTTTTGGAATCTTACCAGCGTGTGTCTTGGTGCTTTCTTCTGGGGAAGACTGACCCACAGCACAACTGGATGAAGAGAACCTCACAATCCATAAAACCTCAATGACACTCTGGTATGTGAGAGCCCCTATATACATGGGCTACAGAGAAGATTCTGGGATTCTGTACAATAAAACCTTTTGGAATCTTACCAGCGTGTGTCTTGGTGCTTTCTTCTGGGGAAGACTGACCCACAGCACAACTGGATGAAGAGAACCTCACAATCCATAAAACCTCAATGACACTCTGGTATGTGAGAGCCCCTATATACATGGGCTACAGAGAAGATTCTGGGATTCTGTACAATAAAACCTTTTGGAATCTTACCAGCATGTGTCTTGGTGCTTTCTTCTGGGGAAGACTGACCCACAGCACAACTGGATGAAGAGAACCTCACAATCCATAAAACCTCAATGACCCTCTGGTATGTGAGAGCCCCTATATACATGGGCTACAGAGAAGATTCTGGGATTCTGTACAATAAAACCTTTTGGAATCTTACCAGCGTGTGTCTTGGTGCTTTCTTCTGGTGGAAGACTGACCCACAGCACAACGGGGAGAAGAGAACCTCACAATTTGTACAGAATCCCAGAATCTTCTCTGTAGCCCATTTATATAGGGGCTCTCACATACCAGAGGGTCATTGAGGTTTTGTGGCTGGCCCATCCAAGACACACGGTGGTAGATTCCAACAGGTTTATTGTACGGAATACCAGAACCTTCTCTGTAGCCCATTTATATAGGGGCTCTCCCATACCAGAGGGTCATTGAGGTTTTGTGGCTGGCATCTGTTCTTTGTCAGCGCTTGCTCTGTGTCCGGAGATGTCAAAGATCGGAGATCATGACATCACGAACCTGACACCTGTCTGGATTGTCTAGATTTCCCCTGAAAAAAATCAGAGTGCACACTCAACCCCACTCAGAGCAAACTTGCCCAAATATAACACACTTTAAAGTACTGAAGAAGTATATCGGGGTTAATAATAATAATAATAATAATAATAATAATAAATCAGCCATGAGGCCTAACCTGGCGCGTCTTCTCTTCCGGCCTTCGCCTTTGGAGGGCGGAACCAAAACAGCCGCGGCCGCCGGGGGAAGGGAAAAGCCGCCGCACCAGCGCGAACAGCCAATCAGAGAGGGCGGAGCGGCGCCCTAGCAACCCGGCCCCGCCCCTTCTCTCCCTTTGCCTGCGTTGCTAAGGGGTCCTCTCTGAATGGCGCCCGTCCTGCAACGTGCGCCTCGCACTTAAAGTTCCGCCTTTACGTAGTATTGTAGCAATGATATATTACAATGTAGGATTCTATGATAATAATATAATACCATTCTATAAAAACATATAATAATAACATAGTAATATAATATAATAATATAATATATAGGGTTGTGTAATCATATAATATCTAGGATTCTATAATAAAAAGAAGAAGAAGAAGAAGAAGAAGAAAAAGAATACTATAATAATATATAGTGCTGTATAATCATATAATATCTAGGATTCTATAATAATAATAATAATATAATATAATATATAGTTTATAATCATATAATATCTAGGATTCTATAATAATAATAATATAATATAATATAATATATAGTTTATAATCATATAATATCTAGGATTCTATAATAATAATAATATAATATAATATATAGTTTATAATCATATAATATCTAGGATTCTATAATAATAATAATATAATATAATATAATATATAGTTTATAATCATATAATATCTAGGATTCTATAATAATAATAATATAATATAATATATAGTTTATAATCATATAATATCTAGGATTCTATAATAATAATAATAATAATATAATATAATATATAGTTTATAATCATATAATATCTAGGATTCTATAATAATAATAATATAATATAATATAATATATAGTTTATAATCATATAATATCTAGGATTCTATAATAATAATAATATAATATAATATATAGTTTATAATCATATAATATCTAGGATTCTATAATAATAATAATATAATATAATATAATATATAGTTTATAATCATATAATATCTAGGATTCTATAATAATAATAATATAATATAATATATAGTTTATAATCATATAATATCTAGGATTCTATAATAATAATAATATAATATAATATAATATATAGTTTATAATCATATAATATCTAGGATTCTATAATAATAATAATAATAATATAATATAATATATAGTTTATAATCATATAATATCTAGGATTCTATAATAACAATAATAATAATAAGAAGAAGAACACTATAATAATATAATAGATTATATAGTGTTGTATAATAATATAATATCTAGGATTCTATAATAATAATAAGAAGAAGAATACTATAATAATATATTATATTATATAGTGTTGTATAATGATATCATATCCAGGATTCTATAATAATAATAATATAATAAGAATACTATAATAATATAATATATAGTGTTGTATAATGATATAATATCTAGGATTCTATAATAATAATAATGATAATAATAATAATACTATAATAATATAATATATAGTGTTGTATAATCATATAATATCTAAGATTCTATAATAATAATAATAAGAAGAAGAAGAAGAAGAAGAATACTATAATAAAATATATTATATAGTGTTGTATAATCATATAATATCTAAGATTCTATAATAATAATAATAATAATAATAATAATAATATATTATTTCAATTATAATATTATATTATTATTGGACACTATATTATATTATTATTGTATTATATTATAATACTATTATTTTCCATAATAATAAATTATTATTATTATTATTATTATTATTAAATTACTGTTTCTATTATTATAATATTATTATAATATTATTATTGGGCATTATCTTACATCATTTTATATTATACTACAGTATTTCTATTAATTTTTATTATATATATTATTATTGGACATTATTTTCTTTTATATTATTTCTATTCTTATTATATATTATCATTATCCCACATTATTTTACATTATTTTATTTTATGTCTATTGTTATATATTATTATTATTGCACATTGTTTTACATTATTTTATTTTATTTCTATTGTTATATATTATTATTATTGCACATTATTTTACATTATTTTATATTATATTATATTATTTCTATTCTTATTGTTATATGTTATTATTGGACGTTATTTTATTTTATTTTATTTCTATTCTTATTATATATTATTATTATTTTACATTATTTTATTTTATATTATATTTTTTCTATTCTTATTATAATATTATTATTGGACAATATTTTACATTATTTTGCATTATATTATTTCTATTATAAATTATTATTATATTACTATTTCTATTATAATTTATTCTTATTATTAGTGGACCTTATCTTACATTATTTCACATTATATTATTATTATATTACTATTAATATAATATTATTCTTATTGGACATTATCTTATAATATTATTTTATATCTTCTTATTTCCAAGATTATATTATTGTAGTTACTATTATTGCACAATGCCAGGAATTGTGCCAGTTGTGCTCCGCCCTGTCTTGTGGAATTTGGACCTGGCTCGCTTTCTTTCCCAACTCGCAAAGTCCAAAGAGCGGGAGACTCGTTCACGGATTTCAAGATTCCTTCTAGGTTAGGTAAGTTGCAATGCTCCCATTACTAAATACATAAGGGTGTGGGTGAACTACAACTCCCAGAATGCAAGGTCAATTTCCCCTAAACCCCACCAGTATTCAAAGTTGGCCATGTTGGGTCTGTGTGCCAAGTTTGGTCCAGATCCATCGTTGTTTGAGTCCTCAGTGCTCTCTGGATGTAGGTGAACTATAACTCCCAAACTCAAGGGCAATGCCCATCCAACCTCCAGTATTTTCTATTAGTCATGGGGGTTATGTGTGTGTCATGATCTCCAATCTTTGACATCTCCGGTCGACTGACAAAGAACAGATGCCAGCCATAAAACCTCAATGACCCTCTGGTATGTGAGAGCCCCTATATAAATGGGCTACAGAGAAGATTCTGGGATTCTGTACAATAAAACCTCTTGGAATCTACCAGTGCTTTTTCTGGTGGAAGACTAACCCACAGCACAACTGGGAGAAGAGAACCTAACAATCCACAAAACCTCAATGACCCTCTGGTATGTGAGAGCCCCTATATAAATGGACCAAAAAGAAGGTTCTGGTATTCTGTACAATAAAACCTCTTGGAATCTACCAGTGCTTTTTCTGGTGGAAGACTAACCCACAGCACAACTGGGAGAAGAGAACCTAACAATCCACAAAACCTCAATGACCCTCTGGTATGTGAGAGCCCCTATATAAATGGACCAAAAAGAAGGTTCTGGTATTCTGTACAATAAAACCTCTTGGAATCTGCCAGTGCTTTTTCTGGTGGAAGACTGACCCACAGCACAACTGGGAGAAGAGAACCTAACAATCCACAAAACCGCAATGACCCTCTGGTATGTGAGAGCCCCTATATAAATGGACCAAAAAGAAGGTTCTGGTATTCTGTACAATAAAACCTCTTGGAATCTGCCAGTGCTTTTTCTGGTGGAAGACTAACCCACAGCACAACTGGGAGAAGAGAACCTAACAATCCATAAAACCTCAATTACCCTCTGGTATGTGAGAGCCCCTATATAAATGGGCTACAGAGAAGATTCTGGGATTCTGTACAATAAAACCTGTTGGAATCTACCAGCGTGTGTCTTGGTGCTTTTTCTGGTGGAAGACTGACCCACAGCACAACTGGGAGAAGAGAACCTAACAATCCATAAAACCTCAATTACCCTCTGGTATGTTAGAGCCCCTATATAAATGGGCCAAAGAGAATGTTCAGGTATTCTGTAAAATAAAACCTGTTGGAATCTACCAGCGTGTGTCTTGGTGCTTTTTCTGGTGGAAGACTGACCCACAGCACAACTGGGAGAAGAAAACCCGACAACTTGTACAGATTACCAGAACCTTCTCTTTGGCCCATGTATATATGGGCTCTCACATACTACAGGGTAATTGAGGTTTTATGGCTGGCCCGTTTTATGGCTGGCATCTGTTCTTTGTCAGCCGAGCGGAGATGTCAAAGATTGGAGATCATGACAGTGTGCCAAGTTTGGTCAAAATCCATTATTGGTGGGATTCGAAGTGCTTGTTGATTTTAGGTGAACTATAAATCCCAGCAACTCCAACTCCCAAATATCAAGGCCAATTTTTTCCTAGACTCCACCAGCATTGAAATGTGAACATATCGGGTCTGTGTGCCAAGTTTGGTCCAGATCTAACATTGTTTGGGTTCCCAGTGCTCTCTGGATGAAGGTGAACTACAACTCCCCCAAAATCAAGGTCAATTCACCCCAAGTTTCCACCAAAACCCTTCAATGTTTTCTATGGGTCATGGGAGTTCTGTGTGCCAAGTTTGGTCCAATTCCATCATTGCTGGGGTTCAGAATACTCATTAATAGTAAGTGAACTATAAATCCCAGCAACCCCAACTCCCAAATAGGTCGTTTTCCCTAAACTCCACCAGCATTGAAATGTGGCGGAAGACGGGCTTTTTCTTTTCTTTTTTTGTATGAATGTAGAGGCATGGATGATGGGTTGTGCTGCCTAGTTTCGTGTTTCTGGGATGTGTAGTTTTGTTGTTTTGTCCTAGGCCGAAACGTCATTACCCTTTTATATATATAGATAATTATTAGATTATGTTATTATTATATTAAAATTTTGCATCACCTTACTTTCTCTTATTTCCATTCAAGCTTCTGGACTTTTTGGGATACAGATCCAGGGAAAGTGAGCGCACGCTCATAAGCAAGGCCATAAATCTTCTCATGGACGATGGGAACAAACGTGGTTTTTTGTCAATATTTAGATCAACCTTAAGTGGAGGGTATTTTACTAAGATCCGTGTTGTGAAGAGCTAATAACAACCGCCACCAATTTGTAAAGATGCAACCACCAAAGACTCATGGAGGAGACCTTTTGCTTTTTTTTCTTCCTTCTTCTTATTCACTTTAGATTGTAACGTAACTTGGTTTGTAATATTTGCGATGTTGGAAGAACAATAACAAGTTTATTTAGACACAGAGCTTAGTGGTTACAATGTTGTTTCTCACTTGGAGGTATTTTTATTAACAGCTACAATACTAGAATGAGATGAATCAAACTCTCTAAAGTGTCACTTCTTTTACTTAAAGTAGTTAAAACTTCTTTCTCTGCTACTTTTAAACCCCAGTCACCCCTGTGATACACGATCACAGATTCTCTGTTCCTTACCAGGACACAGACTACATTAAATAAGTTACCAAACTTATTTTAAACCGACTCAAAATGACCAATTGAGTCTCCTTGATCCCCTCAACCTAGGATCAATCTTCCCTGTGCCTCATCAGAGCACAGACTACATTAAATAAGTCACCAAACTTATTTTAAACCGACTCAAAATGACCAATTGAGTCTCCTTGATCCCCTCAACCTAGGATCAGTCTTCCCTGTGCCTCATCAGAGCACAGACTACATTAAATAAGTCACCAAACTTATTTTAAACCGACTCAAAATGACCAATTGAGTCTCCTTGATCCCCTCGACCTAGGATCAATCTTCCCTGTGCCTCATCGAGCACAGACTACATTAAATAAGTCACCAAACTTATTTTAAACCGACTCAAAATGACCAATTGAGTCTCCTTGATCCCCTCAACCTAGGATCAGTCTTCCCTGTGCCTCATCAGAGCACAGACTACATTAAATAAGTCACCAAACTTATTTTAAACCGACTCAAAATGACCAATTGAGTCTCCTTGATCCCCTCAACCTAGGATCAGTCTTCCCTGTGCCTCATCAGAGCACAGACTACATTAAATAAGTCACCAAACTTATTTTAAACCGACTCAAAATGACCAATTGAGTCTCCTTGATCCCCTCGACCTAGGATCAATCTTCCCTGTGCCTCATCAGAGCACAGACTACATTAAATAAGTCACCAAACTTATTTTAAACCGACTCAAAATGACCAATTGAGTCTCCTTGATCCCCTCGACCTAGGATCAATCTTCCCTGTGCCTCATCGAGCACAGACTACATTAAATAAGTCACCAAACTTATTTTAAACCGACTCAAAATGACCAATTGAGTCTCCTTGATCCCCTCAACCTAGGATCAGTCTTCCCTGTGCCTCATCAGAGCACAGACTACATTAAATAAGTCACCAAACTTATTTTAAACCGACTCAAAATGACCAATTGAGTCTCCTTGATCCCCTCAACCTAGGATCAGTCTTCCCTGTGCCTCATCAGAGCACAGACTACATTAAATAAGTCACCAAACTTATTTTAAACCGACTCAAAATGACCAATTGAGTCTCCTTGATCCCCTCAACCTAGGATCAGTCTTCCCTGTGCCTCATCAGAGCACAGACTACATTAAATAAGTCACCAAACTTATTTTAAACCGACTCAAAATGACCAATTGAGTCTCCTTGATCCCCTCGACCTAGGATCAATCTTCCCTGTGCCTCATCAGAGCACAGGCTACATTAAATAAGTCACCAAACTTATTTTAAACCGACTCAAAATGACCAATTGAGTCTCCTTGATCCCCTCAACCTAGGATCAATCTTCCCTGTGCCTCATCAGAGCACAGACTACATTAAATAAGTCACCAAACTTATTTTAAACCGACTCAAAATGACCAATTGAGTCTCCTTGATCCCCTCAACCTAGGATCAATCTTCCCTGTGCCTCATCAGAGCACAGGCTACATTAAATAAGTCACCAAACTTATTTTAAACCGACTCAAAATGACCAATTGAGTCTCCTTGATCCCCTCGACCTAGGATCAATCTTCCCTGTGCCTCATCAGAGCACAGACTACATTAAATAAGTCACCAAACTTATTTTAAACCGACTCAAAATGACCAATTGAGTCTCCTTGATCCCCTCAACCTAGGATCAGTCTTCCCTGTGCCTCATCAGAGCACAGACTACATTAAATAAGTCACCAAACTTATTTTAAACCGACTCAAAATGACCAATTGAGTCTCCTTGATCCCCTCAACCTAGGATCAATCTTCCCTGTGCCTCATCAGAGCACAGACTACATTAAATAAGTCACCAAACTTATTTTAAACCGACTCAAAATGACCAATTGAGTCTCCTTGATCCCCTCGACCTAGGATCAATCTTCCCTGTGCCTCATCAGAGCACAGGCTACATTAAATAAGTCACCAAACTTATTTTAAACCGACTCAAAATGACCAATTGAGTCTCCTTGATCCCCTCGACCTAGGATCAATCTTCCCTGTGCCTCATCAGAGCACAGACTACATTAAATAAGTCACCAAACTTATTTTAAACCGACTCAAAATGACCAATTGAGTCTCCTTGATCCCCTCAACCTAGGATCAGTCTTCCCTGTGCCTCATCAGAGCACAGACTACATTAAATAAGTCACCAAACTTATTTTAAACCGACTCAAAATGACCAATTGAGTCTCCTTGATCCCCTCGACCTAGGATCAATCTTCCCTGTGCCTCATCAGAGCACAGACTACATTAAATAAGTCACCAAACTTATTTTAAACCGACTCAAAATGACCAATTGAGTCTCCTTGATCCCCTCAACCTAGGATCAGTCTTCCCTGTGCCTCATCAGAGCACAGACTACATTAAATAACTCACCAAACTTATTTTAAACCGACTCAAAATGACCAATTGAGTCTCCTTGATCCCCTCAACCTAGGATCAATCTTCCCTGTGCCTCATCAGAGCACAGACTACATTAAATAAGTCACCAAACTTATTTTAAACCGACTCAAAATGACCAATTGAGTCTCCTTGATCCCCTCAACCTAGGATCAGTCTTCCCTGTGCCTCATCAGAGCACAGACTACATTAAATAAGTCACCAAACTTATTTTAAACCGACTCAAAATGACCAATTGAGTCTCCTTGATCCCCTCAACCTAGGATCAGTCTTCCCTGTGCCTCATCAGAGCACAGACTACATTAAATAAGTCACCAAACTTATTTTAAACCGACTCAAAATGACCAATTGAGTCTCCTTGATCCCCTCAACCTAGGATCAGTCTTCCCTGTGCCTCATTAGAGCACAGACTACATTAAATAAGTCACCAAACTTATTTTAAACCGACTCAAAATGACCAATTGAGTCTCCTTGATCCCCTCAACCTAGGATCAGTCTTCCCTGTGCCTCATCAGAGCACAGACTACATTAAATAAGTCACCAAACTTATTTTAAACCGACTCAAAATGACCAATTGAGTCTCCTTGATCCCCTCAACCTAGGATCAGTCTTCCCTGTGCCTCATCAGAGCACAGACTACATTAAATAAGTCACCAAACTTATTTTAAACCGACTCAAAATGACCAATTGAGTCTCCTTGATCCCCTCAACCTAGGATCAGTCTTCCCTGTGCCTCATCAGAGCACAGACTACATTAAATAAGTCACCAAACTTATTTTAAACCGACTCAAAATGACCAATTGAGTCTCCTTGATCCCCTCAACCTAGGATCAGTCTTCCCTGTGCCTCATCAGAGCACAGACTACATTAAATAAGTCACCAAACTTATTTTAAACCGACTCAAAATGACCAATTGAGTCTCCTTGATCCCCTCAACCTAGGATCAGTCTTCCCTGTGCCTCATCAGAGCACAGACTACATTAAATAAGTCACCAAACTTATTTTAAACCGACTCAAAATGACCAATTGAGTCTCCTTGATCCCCTCAACCTAGGATCAATCTTCCCTGTGCCTCATCAGAGCACAGACTACATTAAATAAGTCACCAAACTTATTTTAAACCGACTCAAAATGACCAATTGAGTCTCCTTGATCCCCTCAACCTAGGATCAATCTTCCCTGTGCCTCATCAGAGCACAGACTACATTAAATAAGTCACCAAACTTATTTTAAACCGACTCAAAATGACCAATTGAGTCTCCTTGATCCCCTCAACCTAGGATCAGTCTTCCCTGTGCCTCATCAGAGCACAGACTACATTAAATAAGTCACCAAACTTATTTTAAACCGACTCAAAATGACCAATTGAGTCTCCTTGATCCCCTCAACCTAGGATCAGTCTTCCCTGTGCCTCATCAGAGCACAGACTACATTAAATAAGTCACCAAACTTATTTTAAACCGACTCAAAATGACCAATTGAGTCTCCTTGATCCCCTCAACCTAGGATCAGTCTTCCCTGTGCCTCATCAGAGCACAGACTACATTAAATAAGTCACCAAACTTATTTTAAACCGACTCAAAATGACCAATTGAGTCTCCTTGATCCCCTCAACCTAGGATCAGTCTTCCCTGTGCCTCATCAGAGCACAGACTACATTAAATAAGTCACCAAACTTATTTTAAACCGACTCAAAATGACCAATTGAGTCTCCTTGATCCCCTCAACCTAGGATCAATCTTCCCTGTGCCTCATCAGAGCACAGACTACATTAAATAAGTCACCAAACTTATTTTAAACCGACTCAAAATGACCAATTGAGTCTCCTTGATCCCCTCAACCTAGGATCAATCTTCCCTGTGCCTCATCAGAGCACAGACTACATTAAATAAGTCACCAAACTTATTTTAAACCGACTCAAAATGACCAATTGAATCTCCTTGATCCCCTCAACCTAGGATCAGTCTTCCCTGTGCCTCATCAGAGCACAGACTGACTCTCTTTTTTTAAACTCTGCACTTCTTCAACAAAACGGCAGTTGACTCCGCCCACTTCTCCATGGCAACCAGCCTCTGAGTGCTGAGATGCAAGAACTGTAATACTTACCCGTTTAAAACACAAACACACAATTAAACATGACATCGGTAAACCAAAAATTCGTACTTCATTACAGGTGTTTTTTCACATTTCTAATGCTCTTATTCCAGGAAGAGGAGCTCTTTCGCACCCCGTCCAGGTCCCGTCATGCGTGTCGCCGTGGTTGGGGCGGGGGTCATAGGCCTGTCCACGGCCCTCTGCATCCACGAACAACACCATTCGACCGGTCTGGAAGTGGAGGTCTACGCCGATACCTTCACCCCGCACACCACCAGCGACGGAGCGGCCGGACTCTGGCAGCCCTACGTGGACGACCACGGAAATGCCCAAGAGACGTACGTGCACGGTTAAAAACATAATATAATAAATATATTATACTAGCTGTGCCCGGCTACATGTTGCTGTGGCTTATGGGACTCATTTGTTGGCTAGGTGGAATAGCAGTGAATAGCCTTGCAGCCTTGCTACAAAGCCTGGCTGCTTCCTGCCTGGGATAATCCTTTGTTGGGAGGTGTTAGCTGGCCCTGGAATTCCCAATTTCCCTGCTTTCAGAGTGTTGCTCTGAAGAATGAATGCTGAAATTAGCATTTAATGGCCTTGCAGCTTCAAAGCCTGGCTCCTTAGGGAATCCTTTGTTGGGAGGTGTTAGCTGGCCCTGATTGTTTCCTTTCTGGAATTCCCAATTTCCCTGCTTTCAGAGTGTTGCTCTGAAGAATGAATGCTGAAATTAGCATTTAATGGCCTTGCAGCTTCAAAGCCTGGCTCCTTAGGGAATCCTTTGTTGGGAGGTGTTAGCTGGCCCTGATTGTTTCCTTTCTGGAATTCCCAATTTCCCTGCTTTCAGAGTGTTGCTCTGAAGAATGAATGCTGAAATTAGCATTTAATGGCCTTGCAGCTTCAAAGCCTGGCTCCTTAGGGAATCCTTTGTTGGGAGGTGTTAGCTGGCCCTGATTGTTTCCTTTCTGGAATTCCCAATTTCCCTGCTTTCAGAGTGTTGCTCTTTATTTACTGTCCTGGTTTTAGAGATGATATTGTTCTGTATTATTATTATACCACAATAATGATTAAATATATATATATTTATATTATCTTCTTAGAACTGGATTATATGAGGCCCCGTCTACACAGCTGTATAATATCCACACTGAACCGGATTATGTGGCAGTGTGGACTCAAGATAATCCTGTTCAAAACAGATACTGTGGATTATGTAGCTGTGTGGAAGGGCCTTGAGTCTACACTGCCATATAATCCAGTTCAAATCAGATAATTTATATTTTATAGGCAGTGTGGAAGAGGCCTGATTGAAGAGGCCCTGGGCGCCATTAAATGGCTGAGTGGGCGGAGTTTAGCCTTCTAACTGGCAGCAATTGGATAAAAACAGTTCTTCCTTTTCCTCTAATTTGGACTTTATTTATTTTTTGTTTTTTTTGTTTGAAAGACATATTTTGGATGACTATGTTTTTTGTGGCCGAATTTGGTGCAATTGGGTTCAGTGGTTTTGTTGTTTATATTTTTATATATATAAATTATTATTAGATTATGTTATTATTATATTAAGTTGTTGCATCGCCTCACTTTCTCTCGTTTCCTCTCCAAGCTTCTGGAACAAAGAGACCTTTGACTATCTGCTCCAGCATCTCAACTCGCCCGAAGCCAAAGAGATGGGCTTGTTTCTGATCTCGGGATACAATCTCTTCACAGAGCCCGTTCCAGTAAGTAGCAAAGCTGGAAGGAAACGTGTGTTTGTAACGCTATTTATTAGGGGGAAAGAGTCTGTGCTTTTGTTCTTTTATGAATGCTCACATCAGAAAATGCATAAGGATATGGGTGAACTACAACTCCCCAAATCGTGGGACAATCCTAACCAAACCCTGCCATTATCCACAGTTGTCCATGTTGGGTCCGCGTACCAAGTTTGGTCCAGATCCGTCATCAGCTGGGTTCAGTATTCTATGGATAAGGATGAACTACAACTCCCATATTCCAAGCTCAATCACCTCCAAATTCTGCCATTATCCACAGTTGTCCATGTTGGGTCCGCGTACCAAGTTTGGTCCAGATCCGTCATCAGCTGGGTTCAGTATTCTATGGATAAGGGTGAACTACAACTCCCATATTCCAAGCTCAATCACCTCCAAACTCTGCCATTATCCACAGTTGTCCATGTTGGGTCCGTGTACCAAGTTTGGTCCAGATCCGTCATCAGCTGGGTTCAGTGTTCTCTGGATAAGGGTGAACTACAACTCCCATATTCCAAGCTCAATCACCTCCAAACTCTGCCATTATCCACAGTTGTCCATGTTGGGTCCGTGTACCAAGTTTGGTCCAGATTCATCATCAGCTGGGTTCAGTATTCTCTGGATAAGGGTGAACTACAACTCCCATATTCCAAGCTCAATCACCCCCAAACCCTGCCATTATCCACAGTTGTCCATGTTGGGTCCGCGTACCAAGTTTGGTCCAGATCCGTCATCAGCTGGGTTCAGTATTCTATGGATAAGGGTGAACTACAACTCCCATATTCCAAGCTCAATCACCTCCAAATTCTGCCATTATCCACAGTTGTCCATGTTGGGTCCGCGTACCAAGTTTGGTCCAGATCCGTCATCAGCTGGGTTCAGTATTCTATGGATAAGGGTGAACTACAACTCCCATATTCCAAGCTCAATCACCTCCAAACTCTGCCATTATCCACAGTTGTCCATGTTGGGTCCGTGTACCAAGTTTGGTCCAGATCCGTCATCAGCTGGGTTCAGTGTTCTCTGGATAAGGGTGAACTACAACTCCCATATTCCAAGCTCAATCACCCCCAAACCCTGCCATTATCCACAGTTGTCTATGTTGGGTCCGTGTACCAAGTTTGGTCCAGATCCGTCATCAGCTGGGTTCAGTGTTCTCTGGATAAGGGTGAACTACAACTCCCATATTCCAAGCTCAATCACCTCCAAACTCTGCCATTATCCACAGTTGTCCATGTTGGGTCCGTGTACCAAGTTTGGTCCAGATCCGTCATCAGCTGGGTTCAGTGTTCTCTGGATAAGGGTGAACTACAACTCCCATATTCCAAGCTCAATCACCCCCAAACCCTGCCATTATCCACAGTTGTCCATGTTGGGTCCGTGTACCAAGTTTGGTCCAGATCCGTCATCAGCTGGGTTCAGTGTTCTCTGGATAAGGGTGAACTACAACTCCCATATTCCAAGCTCAATCACCCCCAAACCCTGCCATTATCCACAGTTGTCCATGTTGGGTCCGTGTACCAAGTTTGGTCCAGATCCGTCATCAGCTGGGTTCAGTATTCTCTGGATAAGGGTGAACTACAACTCCCATATTCCAAGCTCAATCACCCCCAAACCCTGCCATTATCCACAGTTGTCCATGTTGGGTCCGTGTACCAAGTTTGGTCCAGATCCGTCATCAGCTGGGTTCAGTGTTCTCTGGATAAGGATGAACTACAACTCCCATATTCCAAGCTCAATCACCTCCAAACTCTGCCATTATCCACAGTTGTCCATGTTGGGTCCGTGTACCAAGTTTGGTCCAGATCCGTCATCAGCTGGGTTCAGTGTTCTCTGGATAAGGGTGAACTACAACTCCCATATTCCAAGCTCAATCACCCCCAAACCCTGCCATTATCCACAGTTGTCCATGTTGGGTCCGTGTACCAAGTTTGGTCCAGATCCGTCATCAGCTGGGTTCAGTGTTCTCTGGATAAGGATGAACTACAACTCCCATATTCCAAGCTCAATCACCTCCAAACTCTGCCATTATCCACAGTTGTCCATGTTGGGTCCGTGTACCAAGTTTGGTCCAGATCCGTCATCAGCTGGGTTCAGTATTCTATGGATAAGGATGAACTACAACTCCCATATTCCAAGCTCAATCACCTCCAAACTCTGCCAGTATCCACAGTTGTCCATGTTGGGTCCGTGTACCAAGTTTGGTCCAGATCCGTCATCAGCTGGGTTCAGTATTCTATGGATAAGGGTGAACTACAACTCCCATATTCCAAGCTCAATCACCTCCAAACTCTGCCATTATCCACAGTTGTCCATGTTGGGTCCGTGTACCAAGTTTGGTCCAGATCCGTCATCAGCTGGGTTCAGTATTCTCTGGATAAGGGTGAACTACAACTCCCATATTCCAAGCTCAATCACCCCCAAACCCTGCCATTATCCACAGTTGTCCATGTTGGGTCCGTGTACCAAGTTTGGTCCAGATCCGTCATCAGCTGGGTTCAGTGTTCTCTGGATAAGGATGAACTACAACTCCCATATTCCAAGCTCAATCACCTCCAAACTCTGCCATTATCCACAGTTGTCCATGTTGGGTCCGTGTACCAAGTTTGGTCCAGATCCGTCATCAGCTGGGTTCAGTATTCTATGGATAAGGATGAACTACAACTCCCATATTCCAAGCTCAATCACCTCCAAACTCTGCCAGTATCCACAGTTGTCCATGTTGGGTCCGTGTACCAAGTTTGGTCCAGATCCGTCATCAGCTGGGTTCAGTATTCTATGGATAAGGATGAACTACAACTCCCATATTCCAAGCTCAATCACCTCCAAACTCTGCCAGTATCCACAGTTGTCCATGTTGGGTCCGTGTACCAAGTTTGGTCCAGATCCGTCATCAGCTGGGTTCAGTATTCTCTGGATAAGGGTGAACTACAACTCCCATATTCCAAGCTCAATCACCTCCAAACTCTGCCATTATCCACAGTTGTCCATGTTGGGTCCGTGTACCAAGTTTGGTCCAGATCCGTCATCAGCTGGGTTCAGTGTTCTCTGGATAAGGGTGAACTACAACTCCCATATTCCAAGCTCAATCACCTCCAAACTCTGCCATTATCCACAGTTGTCCATGTTGGGTCCATGTACCAAGTTTGGTCCAGATCCGTCATCAGCTGGGTTCAGTATTCTATGGATAAGGATGAACTACAACTCCCATATTCCAAGCTCAATCACCTCCAAACTCTGCCAGTATCCACAGTTGTCCATGTTGGGTCCGTGTACCAAGTTTGGTCCAGATCCGTCATCAGCTGGGTTCAGTATTCTATGGATAAGGATGAACTACAACTCCCATATTCCAAGCTCAATCACCTCCAAACTCTGCCATTATCCACAGTTGTCCATGTTGGGTCCGTGTACCAAGTTTGGTCCAGATCCGTCATCAGCTGGGTTCAGTATTCTATGGATAAGGATGAACTACAACTCCCATATTCCAAGCTCAATCACCTCCAAACTCTGCCAGTATCCACAGTTGTCCATGTTGGGTCCGTGTACCAAGTTTGGTCCAGATCCGTCATCAGCTGGGTTCAGTATTCTCTGGATAAGGATGAACTACAACTCCCATATTCCAAGCTCAATCACCTCCAAACTCTGCCATTATCCACAGTTGTCCATATTGGGTCCGTGTACCAAGTTTGGTCCAGATCCGTCATCAGCTGGGTTCAGTATTCTATGGATAAGGATGAACTACAACTCCCATATTCCAAGCTCAATCACCTCCAAACTCTGCCAGTATCCACAGTTGTCCATGTTGGGTCCGTGTACCAAGTTTGGTCCAGATCCGTCATCAGCTGGGTTCAGTATTCTCTGGATAAGGATGAACTACAACTCCCATATTCCAAGCTCAATCACCTCCAAACTCTGCCAGTATCCACAGTTGTCCATGCTGGGTCCGTGTACCAAGTTTGGTCCAGATTCATCATCAGCTGGGTTCAGTATTCTCTGGATAGGGGTGAACTACAACTCCCATATTCCAAGCTCAATCACCTCCAAACTCTGCCATTATCCACAGTTGTCCATGTTGGGTCCGTGTACCAAGTTTGGTCCAGATTCATCATCAGCTGGGTTCAGTATTCTCTGGATAAGGGTGAACTACAACTCCCATATTCCAAGCTCAATCACCTCCAAACTCTGCCAGTATCCACAGTTGTCCATGCTGGGTCCGTGTACCAAGTTTGGTCCAGATTCATCATCAGCTGGGTTCAGTATTCTCTGGATAAGGGTGAACTACAACTCCCATATTCCAAGCTCAATCACCTCCAAACTCTGCCATTATCCACAGTTGTCCATGTTGGGTCCGTGTACCAAGTTTGGTCCAGATCCGTCATCAGCTGGTTTCAGTATTCTCTGGATAAGGGTGAACTACAACTCCCATATTCCAAACCCAATCACCCCCAAATCCTGGTAGTATCCACAGTTGTCCATGTTGGGTCCGTGTACCAAGTTTGGTCCAGATCCGTCATCAGCTGGGTTCAGTATTCTCTGGATAAGGGTGAACTACAACTCCCATATTCCAAGCTCAATCACCTCCAAACTCTGCCATTATCCACAGTTGTCCATGTTGGGTCCGTGTACCAAGTTTGGTCCAGATCCGTCATCAGCTGGTTTCAGTATTCTCTGGATAAGGGTGAACTACAACTCCCATATTCCAAACCCAATCACCCCCAAATCCTGGTAGTATCCACAGTTGTCCATGTTGGGTCCGTGTACCAAGTTTGGTCCAGATCCGTCATTCGTGGGGGTCACAGTGGTCTCCGGAAGTGGGAGCCAATAGGAAAGCTGCCGGAAATATACATACTCGCCTACATACATACATAAATTGATTTTTATTATACGAGGGTTGAATAAAAAGTAATGCCTCCACCTTCGCGGCTCCTCAACAGATGACCGTCCTGGTCTGTGGTGGGTACTGACGCTCCTCTACAGTTAGATCCATTTGGCGGGAAGCCTTAGCATTGAACGGTTGTGTTGTTAAAGTGCGAAGTAGGGGACGAAGGTGGAGGCATTACTCTTCATTCGACCCTCGTGCCAATCGGCCGGGTCCGGGTTCAAGAGAGCGCTCCCTCTCCCCGCAGGACCCCTCGTGGAAGGACACCGTCTTGGGATTCCGGCACTTGTCCCCGAAGGAGCTGGAACTCTTTCCCGGCTACAGGTCTGGAGACTTTGTTTAGACCCATGTGGGTCGTTCGGAACGTTGTTCGATTTGCTCGTAAGATCCTGTTGCAGCCTCGTCTCCGGTCGGTTTTATTGAAGAGCCCGAGAGGCGATTCCGGACACCGGAGTCTCCTGTCATGAAAGGCTTCTGGGAGAGGAGGTCCATTAACCTTATCCCGAGGAACCGAGGAACTGTTGTTGTTGTCTGTAGTTACAGTAGAGTCCCGCTTATCCGACACTCCGTATTATCCGACTGCAAATGTCCTCCCTCGCTCTCTCTCTATTTCTCTCTCACTCACCCTGCCACGTCCCGATGCTGCCAGAACCCAGCCAGGTGAGTGAGCGAGGGATGGAGGGTGGGCGAGTGAAGGAGAGCGGCAAAAGCCCTCCCTCGCTCTCTCTCGCTCTCTCTCACTCACCCTGCCGGGTCCCGGTGCTGCCGGAACCCAGCCGGGTAAGTGAATGAGGGATGGAGGGTGCGTGAGTGAAGGAGAGCAGCAAAGGCCCTACCTCGCTCTCTCTCGCTCTCTCTCTCTCTCACTCACCTCGCCACGTCCCGGTGCTGTTGGAACCCAGCCGGGTGAGTGAGCGAGGGACAGAGGGCAGGCGAGTGAAGGAGGGCGGCAAAAGCCCTCGCTCTCTCTCGTTCTTACTCACTCACCCCGCCAGGTCCCGGTGCTGCCGGAACTCAGCCAGGTGAGTGAGCGAGGGACGGAGGGCGGGCGAGTGAAGGAGAGCGGCAAAGGCCCTCCCTCGTTCTCTCTCGCTCTTACTCACTCACCCCGCCAGGTCCCGGTGCTGCCGGAACTCAGCCAGGTGAGTGAGCGAGGGACGGAGGGCGGGCGAGTGAAGGAGAGCGGCAAAGGCCCTCCCTTGTTCTCTCTCGCTCTTACTCACTCACCCCGCCAGGTCCCGGTGCTGCCGGAACTCAGCCAGGTGAGTGAGCGAGGGACGGAGGGCGGGCGAGTGAAGGAGGGCGGCAAAGGCCCTCCCTCGTTCTCTCTCGCTCTTACTCACTCACCCCGCCAGGTCCCGGTGCTGCCGGAACTCAGCCAGGTGAGTGAGCGAGGGACGGAGGGCGGGCGAGTGAAGGAGGGCGGCAAAGGCCCTCCCTCGTTCTCTCTCGCTCTTACTCACTCACCCCGCCAGGTCCCGGTGCTGCCGGAACTCAGCCAGGTGAGTGAGCGAGGGACGGAGGGCGGGCGAGTGAAGGAGGGCGGCAAAGGCCCTCCCTCGTTCTCTCTCGCTCTTACTCACTCACCCCGCCAGGTCCCGGTGCTGCCGGAACTCAGCCAGGTGAGTGAGCGAGGGACGGAGGGCGGGCGAGTGAAGGAGGGCGGCAAAGGCCCTCCCTCGTTCTCTCTCGCTCTTACTCACTCACCCCGCCAGGTCCCGGTGCTGCCGGAACTCAGCCAGGTGAGTGAGCGAGGGACGGAGGGCGGGCGAGTGAAGGAGGGCGGCAAAGGCCCTCCCTCGTTCTCTCTCGCTCTTACTCACTCACCCCGCCAGGTCCCGGTGCTGCCGGAACTCAGCCAGGTGAGTGAGCGAGGGACGGAGGGCGGGCGAGTGAAGGAGGGCGGCAAAGGCCCTCCCTCGTTCTCTCTCGCTCTTACTCACTCACCCCGCCAGGTCCCGGTGCTGCCGGAACTCAGCCAGGTGAGTGAGCGAGGGACGGAGGGCGGGCGAGTGAAGGAGGGCGGCAAAGGCCCTCCCTCGTTCTCTCTCGCTCTTACTCACTCACCCCGCCAGGTCCCGGTGCTGCCGGAACTCAGCCAGGTGAGTGAGCGAGGGACGGAGGGCGGGCGAGTGAAGGAGGGCGGCAAAGGCCCTCCCTCGTTCTCTCTCGCTCTTACTCACTCACCCCGCCAGGTCCCGGTGCTGCCGGAACTCAGCCAGGTGAGTGAGCGAGGGACGGAGGGCGGGCGAGTGAAGGAGGGCGGCAAAGGCCCTCCCTCGTTCTCTCTCGCTCTTACTCACTCACCCCGCCAGGTCCCGTTATTGTATTATTATAATATTATATTAGCATACTAATATTATTAATATTATTATACTATATTATATCCCACGCACAATGGCATTTCCCTGGTTTTTCTTCTGATTTCAGCTACGGGTGGTTCAACACAGCCCTGATCCTGGAAGGTAAAAGCTACTTACCGTGGCTTACAAACAGGTACGTAAGTATGGATACTCATCCACGGGGAGTAACGTGTTTGGAAAACACCCTATTCCGTGAGGCTTCTGCAATTCGCCTGGTTGTTTCCTGTCTGGATTTCCCAATTTCCCTGTTTTCAGAGTGTTGCTCTTTATCTACTGTCCTGTTTTTAGAGATTATATTGTTCTGTATTATTATACCACAGTCATTATTATATTGATAATCTTATATTATCTGCTTAGAACTGGATTCTATGAGGCCCCTTCTACACAGCTGTATAAAATCCACACTGAACTGGATTATGTGGCAGTGTGGACTCAAGATAATCTAGTTCAAAGCAGATACTGTGGATTACGTGCCTTGGCATTCTGGGTTATATAGCTGTGTGGGCCTTGAGTGTCTAGGACTGTGTGAAGTATTATTATTATTATTATTATTATTATTATTATTATTATTATTATTATTATTATTATTATTATTATTATTATGACACAGCAAACAAGATAGATATGCTGGATTTCGTATCACAAAATCACAAGTCGAACACTTCCCAAGCAAGTGTCTAGGACTGTGTGATGTATTATTATTATTATTATTATTATTATTATTATTATTATTATTATTATTATTATTATTATTATGACACAGCAAACAAGATAGACATGCTGGATTTCATATCACAAAATCACAAGTCGAACACTTCCCAAGTGTCTAGGACTGTGTGATGTATTATTATTATTATTATTATTATTATTATTATTATTATTATTATTATTATTATTTTATTATGACACAGCAAACAAGATAGATATGCTGGATTCCGTATCACAAAACCACAAGTCGAACACTTCCCAAGTGTCTAGGACTGTGTGATGTATTTTCGGATGATGTGCGCAGATCCCAGCAGGGTGGCCTTTTGCAGTTGGCAGATCGTAATTTTGTCAATGTCTATTGTTGCCGGCTGAGATCTTTTGGCACGGCACCCAGTGTGCCCATCACCACCAGGACCACCTGCACTGATTTCTGCCAGAGTCTTTGAAGTTCAATCTTGAGGTCCTGAGAGCGGCTGAGTTTTTCCTGTTGTTTTTCTTCAATGCGACTGTCACCTGGGATGGCGACACCAATGATCCAAACCTTTTTCTTTTCCACAACTGTGATGTCTGGTGTGTTGTGTTCCAGAACTTTGTCAGTCTGGATTCGGAAGTCCCACAGTATCTTTGCGTGCTCATTTTCCAATACTTTTGCAGGTTTGTGATCCCACCAGTTCTTTGCTGCTGGCAGGTGGGACTTGAGGCATAAGTTCCAATGAATCATTTGGGCCACATAGTTGTGCCTCTGTTTGTAGTCTGTCTGTGCAATTTTCTTACAGCAGCTGAGGATATGATCAATGGTTTCGTCAGTTTCCTTGCACAGTCTGCATTTTGGGTCATCAGCTGATTTTTCGATCTTGGCCTTAATTGCATTTGTCCTAATGGCTTGCTCCTGGGCTGCAAGGATCAGGCCTTCTGTCTCCTTCTTCAGGGTCCCATTCGTGAGCCAGAGCCAGGTCTTCTATTATTATTATTATTATTATTATTATTATTATTATTATTATTATTAATGGCCTTTGTCCTGATGTCTTGCTCCTGGGCTGCAAGGATCAGGCCTTCTGTCTCCTTCTTCAGGGTCCCATTCGTGAGCCAGAGCCAGGTCTTCTATTATTATTATTATTATTATTATTATTATTATTATTATTATTATTATTATTAATGGCCTTTGTCCTGATGTCTTGCTCCTGGGCTGCAAGGATCAGGCCTTCTGTCTCCTTCTTCAGGGTCCCATTCGTGAGCCAGAGCCAGGTCTTCTCCTTATCAGCTTTTCCTTCAATTTTGTCAAGGAACTTTCCATGCAATGTCTTGTTGTGCCAGCTGTCAGCTCTAGTTTGTAGTGCGGTTTTCTTGTACTGTTTTTTAAAAATTATTATTATTATTTATTCTGTTCAAGGCTGAAGCTGCGGGGCGTCAAGTTCTTTCACCGGAAAATCCAGTCCTTCCAGGAGGTTAGTTTGGGAAGTAGTTATGGCACGGAGACGGCAAAGGTGTTATCGGTCAGGTGAAAGCAGAGTGGGGTGGAGTGAGCAACGGTCGTGTATAAAAGAAGCTCAATTTTCTAACTTCGGTGTGGCCTGATCCTGCCATGACAGAGACCCACTTCTTCAGAAATAAAACTAGATTTATAATCCTTTCTGTTACTGATCTTGATTGGGAAACAAGGCCAGCGATAGGTATTTCAAGGAAAGCCGGGCTCTTCATTTGGCCCCCAAACAGGGGCCTGGACCTTGCATTAGAGTCCAATGTGTGCCTGTATAAGAGGCTCCGTTTTGCCAATGGCTGTGGCATTATTCTGGCATTATTATAGATTCCCATTCAGATGGGTTTTGCTTCTTCAGAAATAAAACTATGTTTACAATCTCTGATCCTGATCTTATTCGGGAATATATTTGAGGGACAGGCCGTAGCATTGTTTAGACTCCCTTGGACGAGGAGTGTCCACCGTTTAGTTTGTGAATACTGCCTTGGACGAGAAGTGTCCAGGTTGTTGTGTGTTTTCCAGGCTGTCTGGCCATGTTCCAGAAGCATTCTCTCCTGACGTTTCTCCCACATCTATGGCAGGCATCCTCAGAGGTTGTGAGGTATACTGGAAAAATCTAAGCAAGGAAGGTTTATATATCTGTGGAAGGTCCTGGGTGGGGGGAAGAACTCTTGTCAGTAGAAGGCCAGTGTGAATGTTGTAATTAATCACCTTTGTTAGCATTGAATTGCCTTCCCAGCCTCAGATCCTGGCCTGGGGGAATCCTTTGTCCAGAGTTATTAGCTGCCCCTGATTGAATTCTGTCTGTAATTCTTCTGTTTTCTTATCTATAGTGGTTGATGTTTGTATCATTACTTCATTTGCCTTGGTTATTATGTGTTTTTATTGTATGCTATGTTTCAATTGCTGATTTTATTTGACTGTTGTATCATAGTTTTTAGCTTTAGATATTCATTGTAACTGTTATATTTTGTTTTTGTTCTGGGCTTGGCCCCATGTGAGCCGCCCTGAGTCCCTTCGGGGAGATGGTGGCGGGATAGAAAAATAAAGTATTATTATTATTATTATTATTATTATTATTATTATTATTATTATTATTATTTACTGTCCGGATTTTTGAGTTTTTTAATACTGGTCGCCAGATTCTGTTCATTTTCATGGTTTTCTCCTTTCTGTTGACATTGTCCAAAAGAATCCCAGACAGGAATCAATCAGGAACAGTTAGCGACTCTGAACAAAGGGTTCCCCCAGGCTGGGATGTGAGGCTGGGAAGGCCACTTAATGCTAACAAAGGTGATTAATTACAACATTCACACTGGGTCTCCAACAGACAAGAGTTCTTCCCCCCACCTAGAACTTCCACAGATATATAAACCTTCCTTGTTTAGTTTCTCCATACCTCCCAACCTCTGAGGATGCCTGCCATAGATGTGGGTGAAACGTCAGGAGATAATGCTTCTGGAACATGGTCAGACAGCCCGGAAAACATACAACAACCCTGTGATTCCGGCCATTAAAGCCTCCAACAACACATGGAGTGTCCACCATTTGGTTTGTGAAGCTTGGGCTTCAAACCACGTTGGCTGATAGTACTTGGTGTTGTGATCCAATCCCATCGGGAGGACCATTCTTGGATTGATAGGGTGGGCTTTGGGAGCCTCGTCCAGGCGAGGAGAAGGTAAGAGAGAGAGGGAGACCACCTTCAATGTGACTTGTGGTCAGTTGACAGCTCAAGGCGTCAACGTCATTGTCAACTGCACGGGGATTCGGGCCGGAGAACTGCAGCCGGATCCTGAGCTGTGCCCGGGCCGCGGGCAGATCATCAAGGTGAGTTCTGGTTCTAGTTCTGGTTGTGAGGTGGGATGTGGTTGTTCCTCTTGACGTGGTGGTGTTAGAAAAGCACAAATGTCTCGACCTGGCGGTGTGGGTGGGGTCTCCAAGGGGAAGGCATTCCCTAAAGAAGAGAAGGCCCGGCACCTCCCGTGTTATTTCCAGGGCTTCTCTGCTATGCTCAACGGATTTCTGGAAATGCTGGCAGGCTCGCCGAATGCTAGTGTCGCCTCTGTTCTGGTTTGGCAGGTGGAGGCCCCCTGGGTCAAGCATTTCGTCATCACCCATCGGGAATCCGAAATCTACACAACCCCATATGTCATCCCTGGGTGAGTGAGGAGAAGCCCCCGGAGGGAGTCCGAGCAAAAAAAGGAGTCCGACAATGGGACGAGTTTCGTCTTGCAGTCGCCTTGAAATCCGCCTCCCAGCCATAGCCAGCTCCCCAGGGAAGAGGAGACTTCCTGTTATATGAAATAATAATAATAATAATAATAATAATAATAATAATAATTATTATTATTATTATTATTATTATTATTATTATGTGATGATGGGATCTGCACGCATCATCCGAAAATACATCACACAGTCCTAGACACTTGGGAAGTGTTCGACTTGTGATTTTGTGATATGAAATCCAGCATAGCTATCTTCTTTGCTGTGACATACAATAAAATAATAATAATAATAATAGAGTTGGAAGGGGTCCCTAAAGGTCATCTAGACTAACTTCCATTCTAGAAATATAATATAACAATAAGAGTTGGAATGGCCCTAAAGGTGATCTAGACTGACTCCCATTCTAATAATAATAATAATAATAATAATAATAATAATAATAATAATAATAATAGAGTTGGAAGGGTCCCTTAAAGGTCATCTAGACTCACTCCCATTCTGTAAATATAATAATAATAATAGAGTAGGAAGGGGTCCCTTAAAGGTCATCTAGACTGACTCTCATTCTATAATAATAATAATAATAATAATAATAATAATAATAATATAGAGTGGGAAGGGGTCTCCTAAAGGTCATCTAGACTCACTCCCGTTCTGTAAATATAATAATAGAGTTGGAAGGGGTCCCTTAAAGGTCATCCAGACTGACTCCCATTCTATCATAATAATAATAATAATAATAATAATATAGAGTTGGAAGGGGTCCCCTAAAGGTCATCTACTGACTCCCATTCTCCTATGAATAAATAATAATAATAATAATAATAATAATAATAATAATAAGAGTTGGAAGAGTTCCCCAGAGGTCATCTAGAATGGCTCTCATTCTGTAAAGATAATAATAATAATAATAATAATAATAATAATAATAAAGTTGGAAGGGGTTCCCTAAAGGTCATCTACTGACTCCAATTCTCCTATGAATAATAATAATAATAATAGTGTTGGAACGGTTCCTTAAAGGTCATCTAGATTGGCTCCCATTCTACAAATATAATATAATAATAATAGAGTAGAAAGGGGACCCCTAAAGGTCATCTACTGACTCCCATTCTCCTATGAATAATAATAATAATAATAATAATAATAATAATAATAATAATAATAATAATAATAATAATAATAATATAGAGTGGGAAGGGGTCCCCTAAAGGTCATCTACTGACTCCCATTCTCCTATGAATAAATAATAATAATAATAATAATAATAATAATAATAATAATAGTGTTGGAACGGTTCCTTAAAGGTCATCTAGATTGGCTCCCATTCTACAAATATAATATAATAATAATAGAGTAGAAAGGGGACCCCTAAAGGTCATCTACTGACTCCCATTCTCCTATGAATAATAATAATAATAATAATAATAATAATAATAATAATAATAATAATAATTTGGAAGTGGTCCCCTAAGGTCAATCTAGACTGAGTCCTACACTATAAATATAATATATAACTCATGTATATATATTATAGTGTATCTGGGACAGATCCCTCTGGCTTCTTCCCGGTCCTCCTCTTACGGATTCGTCTTCTTCTGTGTCTGGTCCCAGGAGCAAGACGGTGACCTTGGGCGGCATCTTCCAGCTGGGGAACTGGAGCCGAGACAACAGCCCATCGGACCGTCAATACATCTGGCGGAGCTGCTGCGAGCTCATGCCCAGCCTCCAGGTAGAGCCCACAAGGCCACCCTCCCAATGATGTTTGGGGACCGAACCAAGAGAATAGCCCGATGTCATGATCTCCGATCTTTGACATCTCCGGACACAGAGCAAGCGCTGACAAAGAACAGATGCCAGCCATAAAAAGGGCCAGCCATAAAACCTCAATTACCCTCTGGTATGTGAGAGCCCCTATATAAATGGGCTAAAGAGAAGATTCTGGTATTCTGTACAATAAAACCTGTTGGAATCTACCAGCATGTGTTTTGGTGCTTTCTTACCCACAGCACAACTGGAAGAAGAGAACTTAACAATCCATAAAACCTCAATTACTCTCTGGTATGTGAGAGCCCCTATATAAATGGGCCAAAGAGAAGGTTCTGGTATTCTGTAAAATAAAACCTGTTGGAATCTACCAGCGTGTGTCTTGGTGCTTTCTTCTGGTGGAAGACTGACCCACAGCACAACTGGAAGAAGAGAACCTCACAATCCATAAAACCTCAATTACCCTCCGGTATGTGAGAGCCCCTATATAAATGGGCCAAAAAGAAGGTTCGGGTATTCTGTACAATAAAACCTGTTGGAATCTATCCAGCGTGTGTCTTGGTGCTTTCTTCTGGTGGAAGACTTCCCCACAGCACAACTGGAAGAAGAGAACCTCACAATCCATAAAACCTCAATTACCCTCCGGTATGTGAGAGCCCCTATATAAATGGGCCAAAGAGAAGGTTCTGGTATTCTGTAAAATAAAACCTGTTGGAATCTACCCAGCGTTTGTCTTGGTGCTTTCTTCTGTGGAAGACTGACCCACAGCACAACTGGAAGAAGAGAACCTAACAATCCATAAAACCTCAATTACCCTCTGGCATGTGAGAGCCCCTATATAAATGGGCCAAAGAGAAGATTCTGGTATTCTGTAAAATAAAACCTGTTGGAATCTACCAGCGTGTGTCTTGGTGCTTTCTTCTGGTGGAAGACTGACCCACAGCACAACTGGAAGAAGAGAACCTCACAATCCATAAAACCTCAATTACCCTCCGGTATGTGAGAGCCCCTATATAAATGGGCCAAAAAGAAGGTTCGGGTATTTTGTACAATAAAACCTGTTGGAATCTATCCAGCGTGTGTCTTGGTGCTTTCTTCTGGTGGAAGACTTCCCCACAGCACAACTGGAAGAAGAGAACCTAACAATAACACCAATAATAATATATTTTATTTTAGATATTTTATATATATATATATATATATATATATATATATATAGTAATAATAATACCAATAATATATTTTATTTTAGATATATATATATATATATATAGAATAGTAGTAATACCAGTAATATATTTTATTCTATAGCACAATATTAGCATTCTACATTACTATATTGTACTATACCACTATACTGCAATATTATTAATAATTTTACATGTAATATATACTATATAATCAATACTATTATATTGCATTATTATTATTATATTATATAATATTAGTATCAATATTATTGTCGGGTTCTCTTCTTCCAGTTGTGCTGTGGGTCAGTCTTCCACCAGAGAAAGCACCAAGCTGGTAGATTCCAACAGGTTTTATTGTACAGAATCCTAGAATCTTCCCTGTAGCCCATTTATATAGGGGCTCTCACATACCAGAGGGTAATTGAGGTTTTGTGGATTGTTAGGTTCTCTTCTTCCAGTTGTGCTGTGGGTCAGTCTTCCACAGAAGAAAGCACCAAGACACACGCTGGTAGATTCCAACAGGTTTTATTGTACAGAATCCTAGAATCTTCCCTGTAGCCCATTTATATAGGGGCTCTCACATACCAGAGGGTAATTGAGGTTTTGTGGATTGTTAGGTTCTCTTCTTCCAGTTGTGCTGTGGGTCAGTCTTCCACAGAAGAAAGCACCAAGACACACGCTGGTAGATTCCAACAGGTTTTATTGTACAGAATCCTAGAATCTTCCCTGTAGCCCATTTATATAGGGGCTCTCACATACCAGAGGGTAATTGAGGTTTTGTGGATTGTTAGGTTCTCTTCTTCCAGTTGTGCTGTGGGTCAGTCTTCCACAGAAGAAAGCACCAAGACACACGCTGGTAGATTCCAACAGGTTTTATTGTACAGAATCCTAGAATCTTCCCTGTAGCCCATTTATATAGGGGCTCTCACA
Organism: Anolis carolinensis; assembly: GCF_035594765.1. Lineage (NCBI taxonomy): Eukaryota > Metazoa > Chordata > Lepidosauria > Squamata > Anolidae > Anolis > Anolis carolinensis. The sequence goes on from NC_085848.1 coordinate 111,384, forward strand.
TACCAGAGGGTAATTGAGGTTTTGTGGATTGTTAGGTTCTCTTCTTCCAGTTGTGCTGTGGGTAAGTCTTCCACAGAAGAAAGCACCAAGACACACGCTGGTAGATTCCAACAGGTTTTATTGTACAGAATCCTAGAATCTTCCCTGTAGCCCATTTATATAGGGGCTCTCACATACCAGAGGGTAATTGAGGTTTTGTGGATTGTTAGGTTCTCTTCTTCCAGTTGTGCTGTGGGTAAGTCTTCCACAGAAGAAAGCACCAAGACACACGCTGGTAGATTCCAACAGGTTTTATTGTACAGAATCCTAGAATCTTCCCTGTAGCCCATTTATATAGGGGCTCTCACATACCAGAGGGTAATTGAGGTTTTATGGCTGGCCCGTTTTATGGTTGGCATCTGTTCTTTGTCAGCGCTTGCTCTGTGTCCGGAGATGTCAAAGATCGGAGATCATGACACCCTATAACATTAGATTTAATAATAGTTGTTGAATAATATAATATTTAATAGTATATAATGTTTAACAAGAACTGCTCTCCAATGTGTCATCGTCTCAAGGCTGAGCCAATGCTATGCTTTCCAGAAAGCCAAGATCCTCGACGAATGGACCGGGTTCCGCCCGGTGCGGACGAAGGTTCGCTTGGAGCGTGAGACGGTCCGCCACGGAACATCAACATCCGAGGTAGGAAGGCAACTGCCTGATGCGGGCCCCCACTCACCCCTACGAGAGTTCAGGGAACGATGGACTTTCCTTTCCTTTCCAGGTGATCCACAACTACGGCCACGGAGGCTTCGGTCTCACCATCCACTGGGGCTGTGCCGTGGAGGCCGCCCGCTTGTTTGGGAACATCCTTGACGGCAAGACGGCGGACAAACCGTCCCGATCCAACCTCTGAGGTTCTTTGTGGCACCCACAACATTTTGGTACATGCTTCTAGGGTCCGCTATAGTACACATATAGTGGGTCGTTGTGCGTTTTTCGGGAGGTATAGCCATTCCTAACATTTCACCTGCATCTGTGGCTAACGGCATCGAGAGGTCTGTGGGAAGTGAGTGTAGAGATGTGTTGTCGAAGGCTTCCATGGCCGGAATGACTGGGTTGCTGTGAGTTTTTCAGGCTGTATGGCCATGTTTTAGAAGCAGTGTCCAATAAATATAATCTCTCTCTATAAAAACTAGCTTTGCCCAGCCACGCGTTGCTGTGGCTTATGGGAATTCTTTGTTGGCCAAGTGGAATAGCAGTGAATAGCCTTGCAGTTTCAAAGCCTGGCCGTTTTCTGGAGTAGATGGAGCTTTTGGATGTATGAACGTAGAGGCATGGATGAGGGGTTAGTGATTCTGGGATGTGTAGTTTTGTTGTTTTGTCCTAGGCCGAAATTTCATTACCCTTTTATATATATAGATGTAACGTATGTTTGTAGGACTGACTAGACAACAAAACTACTGAACCAAATCATACCAAATTTGGCCACAAAAAACAGAGTCATTCAGTCATTTGTGTAAATCAGTGGTTCTCTTTAGAAGGCCAGATGTTTTGGCCTTCTAATAATCCTAACAACTGGTAAAATCACTGGGATTTCCGGGAGTTGTAGGCCAAAATACCTGGGGAGAGACCCAGGTATTTACTACGCATGTCTAAGAATTACATTACTCAGTACAATTCCATTCGGGTTGTATACAGCCCAAAAGACTCACAGCAACCCAGTGATTCCGGCCATGAAAGCCTTCGATAATACAATTCCATTGTTTGTTAGCCTACTGCGCATGCTTGTAAAATATTATAATTGGAAGCATATTCCAACAAGAAGGTGTGGCAGTTCAGTTTTTCAGCGGACACTAGACATGTCCAAAAAATCGTTTTGAATCGTATATCGGAATTATTTCGGATTGTTCTCGCTTTTTGATACGCATTCCGAGACATTGTCTCACAGCGCAATCGGCAATGTAATTCGAACCATGGCTGGCCCATTCTCTAATTGTCTTTTAATGTTTCGTTAATTTTTTTCCCCCAAAATTCTTTTAAATATATTTTTTAAATTTTTTTTGTTTCTGCAACCTACCTAGAATGGGAGCTTAGCGCAGCCTAACATGGCTGCCGCTCCCCGGCCAATCAGAAGCTTCCGCGATGGACGCAAAGGTGGGGGCTAGGGTTGATGAGGATAGCTCAAGAAATGAGGGCGGGAGAGCCCTGTAAAAGCCCCCCCCCCCCGGGTTCCTTTTTTTTTTTTTGGCGATTGCGCATGCGCGTCCGCCGTTTTAGAAACATTTAGAATCATTACGAATTTTCGGAAATATCCGAAATTTTTGGGTGAAAAAATCGGAAATACTTTCTATATCAAAGCGCCAGCGCCCCCTACTTTAGAAACGAGAATTGAAACATTTTTTTCATCGATTGGACAGGCCTATTACTCAGGACAATTCCATTCAGGTTGTATACAGCCCAAAAGACTCACAGAAACCCAGTGATTCCGGCCATGAAAGTCTTTGACAATACAATTCCATTGTTTGTTAGCCTACTGCGCATGCTTGTAAAATACTATAATTGAAAGCCTATTTCAACAAGAAGGTGTGGCCGTTGTTTTTCAGCTGACACTACTATTTTGCCAATAATAAAGTGTTGACATCCAAATCTGCTGCCCTGTCTCTTCCTTCTAATGGAGCAACTCTTGGATATTTTCTTTAAAGACCCTAAAAATCCCTTACCTAGACGACCCTTACTCAAAAATCTTGTTTTCCCATGAAAGTGTTGACAGGACATGTTCTGCCTGACATTTGCTCTTTGCTCACAATATACGGTCATGCAAACTACAGTAATGATGTGGCTGCTGGATGATGCATACGTGGGATGAACTATGAACACGTCACCTGAGGATAGTGCACACGTGGAGCAAACTATGGACACTTCACCTGATGTGATGGGTAATGAGTTATATAAGTTACAAGGCAACTACGCATGTCCAAAAGGATTATAATAGTCAGCAAATTCCATTGTCAGCTTTCTGCGCGAGTGCGCATGCTTCTGTAAAATTGTATAAATTGGAAAAGCCACTACAGGCAAGGGGTGGCATTGCGTTTTCTGGACATTTGCTAACATTGTCACCTGCTCTTGGCCAAAAGTAAACTATCTTGAAGACAACTTCTGCTGTCATGTGCTTTCTTCACCCGCGTCTAAACGAAATACAACACGGACTTGACGGACAGACGGACTTGACGGGCAGATTTCCCCAACAATATGAGAGACTAACTCTCCCTTAAAATATTTTGCTCTCAAGAGACTCTTCCGTCAAGCCAACTCTTGTAAAAACTATTCCTTTATTCGACATAAAATATCAGGTGCGGGATCCAACGCCTCGTCGGGCGGAGACACGGAAGAATAAATTACGACAAACTCGGCAGCAATACAGAGACCTCACCTTCAACACTTGAGAAACTGTACATTCAAAACACAGCAGAGACATTCAAGCGTTCGTTGCGTGTTTTCCGGCGAGCGCGGAGGACCACCAGGTGCCCCCTTCGCAATGGGGAGAAGCTCTTTCCTGTCACTCAAACGTACTTTTATAATAAATAAATAAATAAATAAATAATACTTCATCCCAAGGGATACAACGAGCTGCAAAATCTTTGCTGGCGGTTGTTATATACAGTGATGGTTCTCGGCGCAACCTCAGACCCAACCGAGAGTGGGAGACGAGCGCTAAATCGTCTGCATACATCGCATACTAATCTCGCCAGATTTCGTTAACAAGGAATTGAAAATCCAAACTGTAACTCCTCCCAGGACTTTAGAAAGTACTCGTTGTGCCCGGCCACGCGTTGCTGTGGCTTATGGGAATGCTTTGTTGGCCAGGTGGAATAGCAGTGAATAGTCTTGAAGCCTCAAAAGCCTGAAACCTGGCTGTACCCCGGCGCCAATGTGGCCGGGGGGGTTGCTAGGAGACAAAATGGGCGGGGCCTACCCTTCTGACCAGCAACCAGGGTTGAAAACGGCTCTTCCTCGTTCTCTAATTTGGACTTTATTTTCCAGGTTTTTTGCTTGAAAGACATAGATTGGATGACTAAGTCTTTTGTGGCCAAATTTGGTGTGATTTGGTTCAGTGGTTTTATTGTTTACTCAATTCTACAAACGGCTCTTCCTCGTTCTCTAATTTGGACTTTATTTTCCAGGGTTTTTTTGCTTGAAAGACATCGATGGGATGATTATGTCTTTTGTGGCCAAATTTGGTATGATTTGGTTCAGTGGTTTTGTTGTTTACTCAGTTCTACAAACGGCTCTTCCTCGTTCTCTAATTTAGACTTTATTTTCCAGGTTTTTTGTTTGAAAGACATAGATGGGATGGCTATGTCTTTTGTGGCCAAATTTGGTGTGATTTGGTTCAGTGGTTTTGTTGTTTACTCAGTTCTACAAACGGCTCTTCCTTGTTCTCTAATTTGGACTTTATTTTCAAGTTTTTTTTGCTTGAAAGACATAGATGGGATGACTATGTCTTTTGTGGCCAAATTTGGTATGATTTGGTTCAGTGGTTTTGTTGTTTACTCAGTTCTACAAACGACTCTTGTTCTCTAATTTAGACTTTATTTTCCAGGTTTTTTGTTTGAAAGACATAGATGGGATGACTATGTCTTTTGTGGCCAAATTTGGTATGATTTGGTTCAGTGGTTTTGTTGTTTACTCAGTTCTACAAACGACTCTTCCTCGTTCTCTACTTTGGACTTTATTTTCAAGGGTTTTTTTTGCTTGAAAGACATAGATGGGATCACTATGTCTTTTGTGGCCAAATTTGGTGTGATTTGGTTCAGTGGTTTTGTTGTTTACTCGGTCCTACAAACGTACATTACATTTTTAATATATAGAAGATGTAGAAAAGGTTGGCGATCTGACTCGAATTGTGGTTTTGATTACTTTGGTCTTCGTTCTGCGTCTTCCTTGTTTTCTACGCGCCGGTGGCAAGGTTTAGCTCGTGATACCAACTACTCAACTTCTTAAACAAGCAACGTGTTTTGTGTCCTCGCTCCTCCAGCACCTTCTTCGAAATGACCAATCAAAAGAGCAATGGAGATTTTCAGACGCTCTCGGCACAACCAGTTTGAATTCAAGCGCGATTCAATTGTGAAATCCCTTATTTTTCATTGTGGGGCTTTCTCTGAATCGGGAGGGCTTCGGGAGACGGTCTGAGATCGTTCCGTGAAAGCGACGAAGCAAAATAGAATCCCAAGTTTGCTTGTGGAGGATGTGTGGCAGGTTCGGCAAACCTGTTGCAATTCAGCCAAGATTGTTTCTGATGTCACTAATTTTACTGTTTCTGAGTCATCCCGGGATTTCAAATCCCGAAAACAAGCGTTTGAAGAGGGCCCAGAGCAGCCTTTCTCTGGGGAAGCGAGTTCCGAAGATGAACTTCCAGGTGAAGAGTCTAATGAGCCAGGAGATAGGAGACATAACTTCCATAAACTTCGGACAAGTGTTCGCAAATAGACCCTTACCTGTTTGTAAAGGCAAACAAAACGATTTCATGACAGTCTATGAGACAAGGAAATGATTTTAGATCAGTCCGGGCAACATTACAGTCAAGGGAATTTCTAGTTTCATGTCTTCAGCTCTTTAAGGTTTTATTTTCCAAGTCTAAGGGATTATTGTGGAGTTCCGTGTATTGGATTTCAAGCTGCCTTGTTTATCTGGATATTTTGCATTCTTGTTGTTTTGGAATTCTTCTGGATATTTTGCATTCTTGTTTTTTTGCAATTCTTCCGGACTATTGCATATTTTTGAACTAACTTGTTACTCTTTTGCCTTTTATCTCTTCTCTAATAAACTGCTTTCTGATTTATACTGGACTGGTGTGGTGGTTAAGTACAGAGCTGTTACGACTCCGGGATTCAACAAAACCCGACTATTTCATACTGGCCAATGTATCCCGTCTGCTGACCTTCCTCAGGCAATAAAAATCGGACCCGACAAAAGACAGTGGTGCTTTGTGGGCACAGAGAGCCATTCACGACGGGAAAAGTGACTCTTTCGTGAGTCAACAGCATGCGATGCATCGAGACAGGCGGCTCCATTCGGATACGGAAAACGGAGCCACTGGCCTTTCCCGTCCTGTTTCAATGGCCGACGGTGAGCAGTCTCTTATATCCTATGTTCAGTGAAGATCCGAAGGGATCGTTGCTGAATAAATGTAAGACGAATGTATTGCCAGCTCTTAGGTTTCCAAGTGAGACTGAGAGTGATGGGGAGGCAGAACGGAAGCGGGACGGCTGACAATGCTTCCCCCTCTCAATGTGATGCGGTGGAAGGTGCCGAGGGCCACGCGTGTAAATGACACCAGTCCCACGCATGGGCTCCAGTCGGGGCGCGGGCCTTGCTTGCAACACACGCCCACCCCGTCACCCCTGGGAGCCCGGGCTGGAGTGGGAGTGGGAGCGTGAGCGGGGCAGCCCGCGGCCGAGCATCTCCTGGCCCCACTGGCGGTGGGAGGACTCCTGCAGGCCCCGGCCCTGCGTCTCGATGGGTAGCAGGCAGGAGGCCAGGGCTGCCAGCACGCAGCAGCCGCTGTACACCACCAGCGTCAAGTACGCCGACGATTCCAGCATCACCTGCCGGGAGGAAGAGCAGGAGGAGGAGGGTTACATGGATTATCACAGTATTTCAGAGGAAGACTGTCATGATCTCCAATCTTTGATATCTCCGGTCGGCTGACAAAGAACAGATGCCAGCCATAAAACGGGCCAGCCATAAAACCTCAATTACCCTCTGGTATGTGAGAGCCCCTATATAAATGGGCCAAAGAGAAGGTTCTGGTATGCTGTACAATAAAACCTGTTGGAATCTACCAGTGTGTGTCTTAGTGCTTCCTTCTGTGGAAGACTGACCCACAGCACAACTGGAAGAAGAGAACCTTACAATCCATAAAACCTCAATTACTCTCTGGTATGTGAGAGCCCCTATATAAATGGGCTACAGAGAAGATTCTGGTATTCTGTACAATAAAACCTGTTGGAATCTTCCAGCATGTGTTTTGGTGCTTTCTTACCCACAGCACAACTGGAAGAAGAGAACCTAACAATCCATAAAACCTCAATTACCCTCTGGTATGTGTGAGCCCCTATATAAATGGGCTACAGAGAAGATTCTGTACAATAAAACCTCTTGGAATCTACCAGCGTGTGTCTTGGTGCTTTCTTCTGGGGACGACTGACCCACAGCACAACTGGAAGAAGAGAACCTTACAATCCATAAAACCTCAATTACCCTCTGGTATGTGAGAGCCCCTATATAAATGGGCTACAGAGAAGATTCTGGTATTCTGTACAATAAAACCTGTTGGAATCTACCAGCATGTGTTTTGGTGCTTTCTTACCCACATCACAACTGAAAGAAGAGAACCTTACAATCCATAAAACCTCAATTACCCTCTAGTATGTGAGAGCCCCTTTATAAATGGGCTACAGAGAAGATTCTGGTATTCTGTACAATAAAACCTGTTGGAATCTACCAGCGTGTGTCTTGGTGCTTTTTCTGGTGGAAGACTTACCCACAGCACAACTGGGAGAAGAGAACCCAACAATAATATTGATACTAACATTATATAATATAATAATAATGCAATATAATAGTATTAATTATATAGTATAAAATTACTAATAATATTGCAGTATAGTGGTATAGTACAATATAGCAATATATTATGCTAATATTGTGCTATGCTAATAATAGAATATATGGTATGCACATATAATTTGTAAGCCGCTCTGAGTCCCCTTCGGGGTGAGAGTGGGCGGGGTATAGTAATAAATGTAGCAAATAAATAATAAACACCCAAGGGAGAGAGCGGGTTTTACCTGTGCAATGAAAGGGGTGATCAGGGCGCCCACTCGGGCCACTCCGCTGCAGGTCCCCAGGCCCAGGGCGCGGGTGGCCGTGGGATAAACCTGCCAACGACACGGGGCAGCATTAGTTTGATTCAGCAATATCGTTCTCGACCAGCACCATAATATTGTCCTATGGTAATAATATAACGTATATGCATATAATATTGATACTAATATTGTGCTAATATTGTGATACCATAATATTGTGCCATGATAATAATATAATATATTGTTCTCGACCAGCACCTTATCATCACCATACAGGTTTATTTATCGCTCTTCCCAATCCTCTCTCCACCAGAATACTCCTTCCTCCTCCTCCTCCAAACCACTCCACATTACACAAGACAATGGCCACCCCACCTGCCATCTTTAAACCAGCCACTATCGGCCGTTACCAGCACCAATCTTACAATCTACGAAGGGCCACCCGGCTACTCACCAGGCATGATGTGAGTTACAGTTCACACACAACCTTATGCATACTGGACATATATACCAGCATATAACATATATTAAATACCACCACTTCCTCGTTAGTTTTTTTTTCTTTCAGAAATAGCAAACCATGCCACAGCAACACGTGGCTGGGCACAGCTATAATAATAATAATAATAATAATAATAATAATAATAATAATAATAATAATACCTAGAAGATCAGGGGGCAGAGGACTCTTACAAGTAAAACAAGCAGTCAAAGAAGTAGAACATGCCCTGGCAGAATATGTCAAGCAAAGTGAAGAACCTGCTTTGATTGAAGTCAAAAATCAGAAACTCCTCAAAGCACAGCAGACAAAAAACCAGTACAAGAAAACCGCACTACAAACTAGAGCAGAATCAGTACAAGAAAACCGCACTACAAACTAGAGCTGACAGCTGGCACAACAAAACATTGCATGGAAAGTTCCTTGACAAAATTGAAGGAAAAGCTGATAAGGAGAAGACCTGGCTCTGGCTCATGAATGGGACCCTGAAGAAGGAGACAGAAGGCCTGATCCTTGCAGCCCAGGAGCAAGACATCAGGACAAAGGCCATTAATAATAATAATAATAATAATAATAATAATAATAATAATAGAAGACCTGGCTCTGGCTCACGAATGGGACCCTGAAGAAGGAGACAGAAGGCCTGATCCTTGCAGCCCAGGAGCAAGACATCAGGACAAAGGCCATTAATAATAATAATAATAATAATAATAATAATAATAATAATAATAATAGAAGACCTGGCTCTGGCTCACGAATGGGACCCTGAAGAAGGAGACAGAAGGACTGATCCTTGCAGCCCAGGAGCAAGACATCAGGACAAAGGCCATTAATAATAATAATAATAATAATAATAATAATAGAAGACCTGGCTCTGGCTCACGAATGGGACCCTGAAGAAGGAGACAGAAGGCCTGATCCTTGCAGCCCAGGAGCAAGACATCAGGACAAATGCAATTCAGGCCAAGATCGAAAAATCAGCTGATGACCCAAAATGCAGACTGTGCAAGGAAACGGATGAAACCATGGATCATATCCTCAGCTGCCATAAGAAAATCGCACAGACAGACTACAAACAGAGGCACAACTATGCGGCCCAAATGATCCATTGGAACTTATGCCTCAAGTACCACCTCCCAGCAGCAAATAACTGGTGGGATCACAAACCTGCAAAAGTATTGGAAGATGAACACGCAAAGATATTGTGGAAATCATTGATCATCTCCTCAGCTGCTGTAAGAAAATCGCACAGACAGACTACAAACAGAGGCACAACTATGCGGCCCAAATGATTCATTGGAACTTATGCCTCAAGTACCACCTTCCAGCAGCAAAGAACTGGTGGGATCACAAGCCTGCAAAAGTATTGGGAAATGAGCACGCAAAGATACTGTGGGACTTTCGAATCCAGACTGACAAAGTTCTGGAACACAACACACCAGACATCACAGTTGTGGAAAAGAAAAAAATCTGGATCATTGATGTTGCCATCCCAGGTGACAGTCGCATTGACGAAAAACAACAGGAAAAAACTCAGCCGCTCTCAGGACCTCAAGATTGAACTGCAAAGACTCTGGCAGAAACCAGTGCAAGTGGTCCCGGTGGTGATGGGCACACTGGGTGCCATGCCAAAAGAACTCAGCCGGCATTTGGAAACAACAGACATTGACAAAATTACGATCTGCCAACTGCAAAAGGCCACCCTGCTGGGATCTGCACGCATCATCCGAAAATACATCACACAGTCCTAGACACTTGGGAAGTGTTTGACTTGGGATTTTGTGATACGAAATCCAGCATGTCTATCTTGTTTGCTGTGTCATACTATAATAATAATAATAATAATAATAATAATAATAATAATAATAATAATACAATGAGAAGCGTTCACTTGAAGGTCATCTAGACTGACTCCCATTGTATAAATATAAGATATAAGCCATATTCTTTCTTACCTCTGGAGTGTAAACATATGCGGCCTGAAACCCTCCCGAAATGAAGGCCCTGGCGACAAACAGCAGCACGGTCAGGACTTTCCTGCAACGGAAGATTGGAATAAATGAAATCCACGACATTTGCCAAACAATATTTGCTAAGAACAAGTTCTGTGAGATTTGCTTGACAAGGGGATTTAAAAATATTGCAAATGCGTATAAACCACGGCTTTGATTGGCAAACCACACTGTGTGTACATTGATAATTGCCTGATAGCTTTAACAACAATGAAAGGGAATATTGATCTGGCTCAGTGGTTCCCAAACTTATTTGGCCTGCCGCCCCCTTTCCATAAAAATTATGACTCAGCGCCCCCTGGAAAGGGGGTGTGGCTTAGAGGGGTGGGCGTGGCTCCTGCTCAAGAGGGCGGGGCTGAGCCTCCCCCCTAGTCCAAGATGCAGGGCTGGGAGGGGAGGTGGGCGGGGCCACAAATGGGAGGCCAGGACTGGGATGGGCGGAGTTAAGAGCTCTGAGGCAGGGCTGAGCTTCTATCCCTGTCCTTCGGCACTTGCCAGGGCACAGGGGGCGGGGCTAGAGGAGGGGGCGGGGCTCTTCACAAGTGCCCGACAGGGCTGAGCCTCTATACCCCGCCCCTGTGTTCTAACAAGCGCCTCAGGGGAGGTATACAGAGGCTCAGCCCTGTCTCACACACTTGGGAAGAGGCCCCGCCCCCACCCTAGCCCCGCCCTTTAGTCCTAAAAGGCCTCTCAGGAGAGATGTAGAGGCTCAGCCCTGTCTCGAGCTCTTGGAAGGAGGCCCCTCCCCCACCCTTAGCCCCTCCCTTTAGTCCTAAAAGGCCTCTCAGGAGAGATGTAGAGGCTCAGCCCTGTCTCGGGCTCTTGGAAGGAGGCCCCGCCCCTTTCCCTAGCTCCGCCGCCCTGTGTCCCAACAAGAACCTCAGGAGAGGTGTAGATTCTCAGCCTTGTCTCAGGCTCTTGGGAAGAAGCCACGCCCACTCCTCTAGCTCCGCCCCCTGTGTCCCAACAAGCACCTCAGGAGAGGTATAGAGGCTCAGCCCTGTCTCACGCTCTTGGAAGGAGGCCACGCCCCCACCCTTAGCCCCTCCCTTTAGTCCTAAAAGGCCTCTCAGGAGAGATATAGAGGCTCAACCCTGTCTCACGCTCTTGGGAAGAGGCCCTGTCCCATTCCCTGGCTCCGCCCTCTGTGTCCCAACAAGCACCTCAGGAGAGGTATAGAGGCTCAGCCCTGTCTCAGGCTCTTGGGAAGAGGCCCTGTCCCATTCCCTGGCTCCGCCCTCTGTGTCCCAACAAGCACCTCAGGAGAGGTATAGAGGCTCAGCCCTGTCTCAGGCTCTTGGAAGGAGGCCACGCCCCCACCCTTAGCCCCGCCCTTTAGTCCTAAAAGGCCTCTCAGGAGAGGTATAGAGGCTCAGCCCTGTCTCACGCTCTTGGAAGGAGGCCACGCCCCCACCCTTAGCCCCTCCCTTTAGTCCTAAAAGGCCTCTCAGGAGAGATATAGAGGCTCAACCCTGTCTCACGCTCTTGGGAAGAGGCCCTGTCCCATTCCCTGGCTCCGCCCTCTGTGTCCCAACAAGCACCTCAGGAGAGGTATAGAGGCTCAGCCCTGTCTCAGGCTCTTGGAAGGAGGCCACGCCCCCACCCTTAGCCCCGCCCTTTAGTCCTAAAAGGCCTCTCAGGAGAGGTATAGAGGCTCAGCCCTGTCTCACGCTCTTGGAAGGAGGCCACGCCCCCACCCTTAGCCCCGCCCTTTAGTCCTAAAAGGCCTCTCAGGAGAGGTATAGAGGCTCAGCCCTGTCTCAGGCTCTTAGGAGACCCCGCCTCGTTCCCTAGCTCCACCCTCTGTGTCCCAACAAGTGCCTAAGGAGTGGTATAGAGGCTCAGCCCTGTCTCTGGCTCTTGGAAGGAGGCCCCGCCCCTCCCCTGGCCCCGCCCCCGTGTCCTAATAGGTGCCAGCAGCGCCCACCAGGGGGTGGTAACACCCACTTTGTGGAATCACGGATCTAGCTTAACCCAGCAAGAAACTTCAGAGTTGTTTTGCTAAGACTGGTGAAAACAGAAAGGCCATAAATCTTCTCTCGGGCGATGGGAAGAAACTAGGAGGCTAATGAGCTAGCATGGACACAGTGGTCACTGTCTCTGGTGACGAACTGGGACTGGGATACCGGAGATTTATTACTGGCTGTAACAGGATCTGGGTCATGTCGGCACCCTTTTGTCACCAACTAGAAGGGGTTGACACATGAAGACTGCTCTGGCCACTCTTCCCGTTGTCCCTTTGCCCACGGTTCTCCTCTCCTCTCCGTGGGGTTTTCCTTGTGGGGTGGAGCCCCTTGTGGGGTGGAGCCCGGGTGGCCTTTGCCGTCCCCCAAGACTGGGTTCTGAAAACCAACGGCAACACGGTGCGCTCACCTCCCGACGCAGAGAAAGAGCAAGAGGCTGCAGAAGGAGAAGACGGAGAAGCAGAGGGCCATGGTCTTCTTGCGCCCGATGCGGTCAATGACCCACAAGGTCACAAGGACGCCTGGAAGGAGGGAGGGAGAAACAGAGGAGGAAAAAGAGAGAGAGACAGAGAACGAGAGGAAGGAAGAAAAGGAAAGAGCCTGATCCAATAGTAACATCCCCGGCTCCACTGATGGTAGGCAATGCTCTACAGCAGTGATTCCCAAAGTAGACACTACCGCCCCCTTGTGGGCGCTGGAGTGATCCGGGGGGCGGTGATGGCACCTATGAGGACACAGGGGCGGGGCCAGAGGAGGGGCGGGGCCTCTTCCCAAGTGCCGGAGACAGGGCTGAGCACCTGAGGCACCTGTTAGGACACACAGGAGGCGGAGCTAAAGGAGTGGGCGTGGCTTCTTCCCAAGAGCCCGAGACAGGGCTGAGCATCTATATCTCTCCTGAGGAGCTTGTTGGGACACAGGGGGCGGAGCTAGAGGAGTGGGCGTGGCTTATTCCCAAGAGCCCGAGACAGGGCTGAGCATCTATCTCTCTCCTGAGGAGCTTGTTGGGACACAGGGGGCGGAGCTAGAGAAGGGGGCGTGGCTTCTTCCCAAGAGCCTGAGACAAGGCTGAGAATCTACACCTCTCCTGAGGTTCTTGTTGGGACACAGGGGGGCGGAGCTAGGGAAAGGGGCGGGGCCTCCTTCCAAGAGCCCGAGACAGGGCTGAGCCTCTATACCTCTCCTGAGAGGCTTTTTAGGACTAAAGGGCGGGGCTATGGGTGGGGGCAGGGCCTCTTCCCAAGAGCCTGAGACAGGGCTGAGCATCTATATCTCTCCTGAGGAGCTTGTTGGGACACAGGGGGCGGAGCTAGAGGAGTGGGTGTGGCTTCTTCCCAAGAGCCCGAGACAGGGATGAGCCTCTATAATTCCCCTGAGGCGCTTGTTGGGACACAGAGGGCGGAGCTAGGGAAGGGGGCGGGGCCTCCTTCCAAGAGCCCGAGACAGGGCTGAGCATCTATATCTCTCCTGAGGTTCTTGTTGGGACACAGAGGGCGGAGCCAGGGAAGGGGGCGGGGTCTCCTTCCAATCGCCTGAGATAGGGCTGAGCATCTATACCTCTGAGAGGCCTTTTAGAACTAAAGAGTGGGGCTGGGGTGGGGCCTTTTCCCAAGAGCCTGAGAGGTCCAGCCCCGTCAGGCACTTGGGAAGAGGCCCCGCCCCCTCCTCTAGCCCCGTCCCCTGTGTCCAGGACAGAGATAGATGCTCAGCCCTACCTCAGAGCTCGCAACTCCGCCCATCCCAGTCCTGGTCGCCCATTTGTGGCCCTGCCCACCTCCCCCTCCAGCCCTGCATCTTGGACTGGAGAAGCTCAGCCCCGCCCTCTTGAGCAGGAGCCACGCCCACCCCTCTAAGCCACGCCCGCTTTCCAGGAGGCACTGGGAAGTATTTTTGGAAAGGGGGCGGCAGGCCAAATAAGTTTGGGAACCACTGCTCTACAGAAATGCATGGGGAGCGTGGCCCTCCGAAGCCCCTCTTGGCCCACCTGGGAACTCGGAGAGCGTGGTCCACAGCAAGTCGACGTAGTCCTTCTCCGTCAAGACCTCGCAGGCCAAGCTGCACTTGGGCTTCGCCGTTTTCCTCCTGCTCGACACTTTGGCGGGGCAACGAGAAGGCAATGATAAGACGTGAGGGTCTCGTTCGGCCTTTCGAACCCCGTACCACCCCGATCGTCCCCCCTTTAGGTGCTGGAAATCACAACCTCCCAAGCCTTTCACTATTTATTTGCTAACCTGTATTCTATTTCCCAGTTTGACTGTACCTCTTTGTTTTGGGAGGAATTATACACATGCGATTGTACTGAGCCTGTTCAGGCGCAGGACTCTATTTTGTACTAAGTCTGTTTTACCTCAGTAGAGGTGGATGCATGTTGCTGTTTTGGACTTCAATACAGAAATATGACTTATGGACTATACCTAAAGGCTATGGACTATTGATTAGGAATTATACCCTCCTAAACAGGGCTGAAAAACTAGGCTTATACTCGAGTATATACAGTAATCACAAGATCCACAAGCATAGTCTGGGCCATTCCTATAGTCATTACAACTCACTCCATATCTACTGCACAGGGATCTCCAAAGGTTTGGTCACAAAGACATTTTTTTACTCTCTTATGGAATATCTAATATCCCTGGTGAGGGAGTTCCATAGCCGAGGGGCCACCACTGAGAAGGCCCTGTCTCTCATCTTTTGAGCAATTAGAACTGCAATTAGAATTTCAATTGCAACTGGAATTTCAGCTTCAATGAAACAACCACCCTCTGCTAACCAAAATATATATATATTGCAGCGTCTAGTCTAACAGCTGAGTAACCTGTATGCCATTACATGAGTGCTTATGAATATCACTTGTTCAGAGGGTTGAGTTCTTATTTATTTTTTATTTATTACATTTATATCCCGCTCTTCTCACCCCAAAGGGGTTCAGAGCGGCTTATAAACCAAATGAACATACAATATATTACTAGCATAGCACAATATAAGCATTAAATTACTATATTGTACTATATCATTATATGGTAATATTATTAGTAATATTACATTTAATATATAATATATAATATTATTATATTGTATTATTAGTAGTATAATATTGTATTCCATTATAATATTATTATCAATATTATATTTTTGATATTTTTTTTGGGTCTGTGTTAGCTGGCCCTGATTGTTTCCTTTGTGGAATTTCAGTGTTGCTCTTTATTTACTGTCCTGGTTTTAAAGATTACATTGTTCTGTATTATTCTATCACAGTAATTATTTCATATTACAGTAGAGTCTCACTTATCCAACACTCGCTTATCCAACGTTCTGGATTATCCAACGCATTTTTTTAGACAATGTTTTCAAAAGATCATGATATTTTGGTGCTAAATTTGTAAATACAGTAATTACAACATAACATTACTGCATATTGAACTACTTTTTCTGTCAAATTTGTTGTATAACATGATGTTTTGGTGCTTAATTTGTAAGATCATAACCTAATTTGATGTTTAATAGGCTTTTCCTTAATCCCTTCTTATTATCCAAGATATTCACTTATCCAATGTTTATGTTGGATAAGTGAGATTCTACTGTATATTGTACTATATCATTATATGGTAATATTAATCTTACATTTCATATAAAATATATAATTAATATTATTATATTGGATTATTAGTAGTGTAATATTGTATTCCACTATAATATTATTATCAATATTATATGTATATACAATAAATTATATATTTATAAATTATTATACATATACTTCTAACAAGGGGATGCCTTTTCCTGACTAGTGGTTTTCAAAAGGCGGTCTCCGCACATATATTTTGCGGCGTCCAGTCTAACAGCCGAGTAACCTGTGTGCCATTGCCGAATGGATGCGGCATCATTTCTACCTTTTCGGCAAGGTTGCGACTGCCAATGAGAATCGCGACTGCAAGTGGAGTTTCAACTCCAAAGAAACGACCACCCTCTGCTAACCAAAATATGTATATTTTTTGCGGCGTCCAGTCTAACAGCCGAGTAACCTGTGTGCCATTACACGAATGCTTGTGAACATCACTTGTTCAGAGGGTTGACTTCTAACAAGGTGATGCCTTTTCCTGACTAGTGGTTTTCAAAAGGCGGTCTCCGCATATATATTTTGTGGCGTCCAGTCTAACAGCCAAGTAAGCTGTGTGCCATTGCCGAATGGATGCGGCATCATTTCTACCTTTTCGACAAGGTTACGACTGCCAATGAGAATCGCGACTGCAAGTGGAGTTTCAACTCCAAAGAAACGACCACCCTTTGCTAACCAAAATATATATATATTTGTAGCGTCCAGTCTAACAGCCGAGTAACCTGTGTGCCATTACACGCATTCCCAAAGGGATTTCCAATCACTGGGAGTTCTAGTTCATAAAAGGACAAGAGAACGGGGGCTCGACTCACGGCTGCAGAGGTCTCCGGCCTGGAAGAGCTCCGTCGTGAGTAAGACCAGGCCGTAGTAGGAGAAGGCGTTGGAGAACCTGCGGAGAAGGCGAGGAGGGAAGTGAGCGAATTCCATTGAGACTCCCAGGAGGTGGAGGAGGAGGAGGATCTGTCTTTCCTCACCATATGAACCAGAGCAGGAGCGTGGTCCACCGGAACTGTGGGCTGAACAGGTCCCGCATCTTCCCTCGGTCTTCCTGTCGGGACACAAGGAAGGGGGTGAACCACGAGCACCTGCATCCTATAGGTTCACTGTACCGGGGGGCGGAGCCTAACGCAGCCGAGGAGGCTTGCTATTTGCTGCTAGGCTTCCCCTTCATTTGCATGCCCGCTTCCCATAGGTTCCCTGTAGCTGGTGGGCGGGGCCTAAGTCCAAAACTACGACGAGGCTTTCTCCTGAGCGCTAGGCCTCTCTCCTGAGGTGAAAAGGCGGCCTGGCGGGCTTGGTGCTGCCTGCTAGGCCTCTATGGGATCCTCATGGGCTCCCTACGGTCTTTTCCATAGAAAGCCTATGAGGAGTCACTTCTCTTCACCAGCTTCCAATTCACTCCTCATAGGCTTCCCATTGACTCCTCATAGGCTTTGTATTGACTCCTAATAGACTTCCGATTGACTCCTCATAGACTTCGTATTGACTTCTAATAGACTTCCGATTGACTCCTAATAGGCTTCCAACTGACTCCTCATAGGCTTTGTATTGACTCCTCATAGGCTTCGTATTGACTCCTCATAGGCTTCCGACTGACTCCTAATAGGCTTCCAATTCACTCCTCATAGGCTTCCCATTGACTCCTCATAGGCTTTGTATTGACTCCTAATAGACTTCTGATTGACTCCTCATAGACTTCGTATTGACTCCTAAATAGACTTCCGATTGACTCCTCATAGGCTTCCGACTGACTCCTAATAGGCTTCCAATTCACTCCTCATAGGCTTCCCATTGACTCCTCATAGGCTTTGTATTGACTCCTAATAGACTTCTGATTGACTCCTCATAGACTTCGTATTGACTCCTAAATAGACTTCCGATTGACTCCTCATAGGCTTCCGACTGACTCCTAATAGGCTTCCAATTCACTCCTCATAGGCTTCCCATTGACTCCTCATAGGCTTTGTATTGACTCCTAATAGACTTCTGATTGACTCCTCATAGACTTCGTATTGACTCCTAAATAGACTTCCGATTGACTCCTCATAGGCTTCCGACTGACTCCTAATAGGCTTCCAATTCACTCCTCATAGGCTTCCCACTGACTCCTCATAGGCTTTGTATTGACTCCTAATAGACTTCTGATTGACTCCTCATAGACTTCGTATTGACTCCTAAATAGACTTCCGATTGACTCCTAATAGGCTTCCAACTGACTCCTAATAGGCTTCCGATTGACTCCTCATAGGCTTCGTATTGACTCCTCATAGGCTTCCGACTGACTCCTAATAGGCTTCCAACTGACTCCTAATAGGCTTCCGATTGACTCCTCATAGGCTTCGTATTGACTCCTCATAGGCTTCCGATTGACTCCTCATAGGCTTCGTATTGACTCCTCATAGGCTTCGTATTGACTCCTCATAGGCTTCCGATTGACTCCTCATAGGCTTCGTATTGACTCCTCATAGGCTTCGTATTGATTCCTCATAGGCTTCCGATTGACTCCTCATAGACTTCCTATTGACTCCTCATAGGCTTCCTACTCCTGATGGACTTCGTATTGACTCCTAATAGGCTTTCTCCTGTCTGCTAGGCCTCACTTCTCTTCACCAGCTTCCCATTGACTTCTAATAGGCTTCGTATTGACTCCTAATAGGCTTCCTATTGACTCCTCATAGGCTTCCTACTCCTGATGGGCTTCCCATTGACTCTTAATAGGCTTTCTCCTGTTTGCTAGGCCTCACTTTTCTTCACCAGCTCCCTATTGATTCCTAATAGGCTTCGTATTGACTCCTAATAGGCTTCCAACTGACTCCTCATAGGCTTCCTACTCCTGATGGGCTTCCTATTGACTCTTAATAGGCTTTCTCCTGTTTGCTAGGCCTCACTTTTCTTCACCAGCTCCCTATTGATTCCTAATAGGCTTCGTATTGACTCCTAATAGGCTTCCAACTGACTCCTCATAGGCTTCCTACTCCTGATGGGCTTCCTATTGACTCCTAATAGGCTTTCTCCTGTCTGCTAGGCCTCACTTTTCTTCTGCCGCTCCCTACTGACTTCTAATAGGCTTCGTATTGACTCCTCATAGGCTTCCTGCTCCTGATGGGCTTCCTATTGACTCCTAACAGGCTTTCTCCTGTCTGCTAGGCCTCACTTTTCTTCACCAGCTTCCGACTGACTCCTAATAGGCTTCCGACTGACTTTTGATCGGCTTTCTCCTGTCTGCTAGGCCTCACTTTTCTTCACGAACTTCATATTGGCTCCTAATAGGCTTCGGATTGACTTCTCCTAGGCTTTCTACTCCTGAATGGGCTTCCCATTGACTCCTGATGGGCTTTCTCCTGTCTGCTAGGCCTCACTTTTCTTCACGAACTTCGTATTGGCTCCTAATAGGCTTCGGATTGACTCCTCCTAGGCTTTCTACTCCTGAATGGGCTTCCCATTGACTCCTGATGGGCTTTCTCCTGTCTGCTAGGCCTCACTTTTCTTCACGAACTTCGTATTGGCTCCTAATAGGCTTCGGATTGACTCCTCCTAGGCTTTCTACTCCTGAATGGGCTTCCCATTGACTCCTGATGGGCTTTCTCCTGTCTGCTAGGCCTCACTTTTCTTCACGAACTTCGTATTGGCTCCTAATAGGCTTCGGATTGACTCCTCCTAGGCTTTCTACTCCTGAATGGGCTTCCCATTGACTCCTGATGGGCTTTCTCCTGTCTGCTAGGCCTCACTTTTCTTCACGAACTTCGTATTGGCTCCTAATAGGCTTCGGATTGACTCCTCCTAGGCTTTCTACTCCTGAATGGGCTTCCCATTGACTCCTGATGGGCTTTCTCCTGTCTGCTAGGCCTCACTTTTCTTCACGAACTTCGTATTGGCTCCTAATAGGCTTCGGATTGACTCCTCCTAGGCTTTCTACTCCTGAATGGGCTTCCCATTGACTCCTGATGGGCTTTCTCCTGTCTGCTAGGCCTCACTTTTCTTCACGAACTTCGTATTGGCTCCTAATAGGCTTCGGATTGACTCCTCCTAGGCTTTCTACTCCTGAATGGGCTTCCCATTGACTCCTGATGGGCTTTCTCCTGTCTGCTAGGCCTCACTTTTCTTCACGAACTTCGTATTGGCTCCTAATAGGCTTCGGATTGACTCCTCCTAGGCTTTCTACTCCTGAATGGGCTTCCCATTGACTCCTGATGGGCTTTCTCCTGTCTGCTAGGCCTCACTTTTCTTCACGAACTTCGTATTGGCTCCTAATAGGCTTCGGATTGACTCCTCCTAGGCTTTCTACTCCTGAATGGGCTTCCCATTGACTCCTGATGGGCTTTCTCCTGTCTGCTAGGCCTCACTTTTCTTCACGAACTTCGTATTGGCTCCTAATAGGCTTCGGATTGACTCCTCCTAGGCTTTCTACTCCTGAATGGGCTTCCCATTGACTCCTGATGGGCTTTCTCCTGTCTGCTAGGCCTCACTTTTCTTCACGAACTTCGTATTGGCTCCTAATAGGCTTCGGATTGACTCCTCCTAGGCTTTCTACTCCTGAATGGGCTTCCCATTGACTCCTGATGGGCTTTCTCCTGTCTGCTAGGCCTTACTTCTCTTCACCAGCTTCCCATTGACTCCTCACAGGCTTCCTACTCCTGATAGGCTTCTGATTGGCTCCTAATAGGCTTTCTCCTGTCTGCTAGGCCTCACTTCTCTTCTGCTGCTTCCTATTGACTTCTAATAGGCCTCTTCAAATTTGACTTCTAAGAAAAAAGGAGAGGAGAGCTGGGTTTCTGTGCAGGGAGTGTGCACGCCATGCCCCACTCTCCTCTTCCCTGGGAGGCCTCGCTCTTCTCCTCTCCTCTCGTCTCCTCTCCTTCCTCTTGTCTCTCTCTCTCCCGGCTGGGTCGCTGTTCCGAGAGCGGAGGATAGTCCTCAGCCTTGCCCCCTTTCCCACCGCATTTCCCCCCTTTCCCACCCCTTCTTTCCCACCTCAATCGTTCCCCGTCCCCACTTGCCCCTTCTCCACTCAACCAACGATGGCTCTGGACCAAACTTCAGTGATATTTCCTAACATCCCAAAACAAACATTGCCTTCTGCTAATAACACGGGGACCACCAGATCCCCAAAATAGTACATTATAAAATTATCAAAATAATATTTAAATGTACAAATATTTACAAATGACCAGTGACCTATAGGATGGGACCTCAGCCCCCTCGTATTTGGGCCCCATGGAACGTGGGGGGCGGGGGGCGGGGCGGGGCCCTGCCTGTCCATCACTCGCCTGCCTGGAGACGATGAGCTTCCCCAGGGGCATGGGGGCTCCGTTCTCGGTCGCGATGCGCTTCAGCGTGGCAATGGCCTTCTCCTGGTTGCCGGACAGGACGTCGTAGCGGGCGCTCTCGGGGAGCCACTGCAAAGCGAAGGAGGAGGAGGAAGCCGTTGAGAAGAGGGCCGGGCGCAGTCACAAAGCCACAACCCAAGACAACAACGAGGGCTCGGTTTTGGGACAAGACTCACGAAGCACAAGGCGGCGAAGAGAAGCAGCGGGAGGGCCGAGAGGATGAGCAGCCAGCGCCAGCCGAGGGAGGGCATCACGAAGACCGCCAGGAGGACCTCAAAGACCGTCCCGATGGCCCAGAAGACCTGCCCAGGGAGAGAGAGAGAGCGGACAGGGACATTCCCAGCTGTCGGCTGAAACCAGCGGCTCTTCTCTTTATTGAGGTTACACTATTTACATAGTCTTGCCCCCCTTTGTCTCTGAGCGTTTGCCGCAGTCTCAGCATTTAGCAAATATACCAACTGAAGAGTCACCTACAGCCAAAATCATCGTGGCTTTGGCTCTTGGGTCAGCTTTTAACTCTAATCTGGCTATCTGCACAGTCGCATAGAAATAAATGCACACTTCCCAGCTATCGGCTGAAACCAACGGCTCTTCTCTTTATTGAGGTTACACTATTTACATAGTCTTGCCCCCCTTTGTCTCTGAGCGTTTGCCGCAGTCTCAGCATTTTGCAAATATACCAACTGAAGAGTCACCTACAGCCAAAATTATCGTGGCTTTGGCTCTTTGGTCAGCTTTTAACTCTAATCTGGCTATCTGCACAGTCCCATAGAAATAAATGCACACTTCCCAGCTGTCAGCTGAAACCAGCGGCTCTTGTCTTTATTACATAGTCTTGCCCCCCTTTGTCTCTGAGCATTTGCTGCAGTCTCGGAATTTTGCAAATATAACTGAGAGTCACCTACAGCCAAAATCATTGTGGCTTTGGCTCGTGGGTTAGCTTTTAACTGTAATACCAGACCTCCCATTGTGTCGTTTTGAGCAGTTAGCCGCTTGTCATGATCTCCAATCTTTGACATCTCCAGACACAGGGCCAGCCATAAAACCTCAATAACCCTCTGGTATGTGAGAGCCCCTATATAAATGGGCCAAAGAGAAGGTTCTGGTATTCTGTATGATAAAACCTGTTGGAATCTACCAGCGTGTGTCTTGGTGCTTTTTCTGGTGGAAGACTGACCCACAGCACAACTGGAAAAAGAGAACCTAACAATCCACAAAACCACAATGACCCTCTGGTATGTGAGAGCCCCTATATAAATGGGCCAAAGAGAAGGTTCTGGTATTCTGTACAATAAAACCTCTTGGAATCTACCAGTGCTTTTTCTGGTGGAAGACTAATCCACAGCACAACTGGGAGAAGAGAACCTAACAATCTACAAAACCTCAATTACCCTCTGGTATGTGAGAGCCCCTATATAAATGGGCCAAAGAGAAGGTTCTAGTATTCTGTACAATAAAACCTGTTGGAATCTACCATCGTGTGTCTTGGTGCTTTTTCTGGTGGAAGACTGACCCACAGCACAACTGAGAGAAGAGAACCTAACAATCCACAAAACCTCAATGACCCTCTGGTATGTGAGAGCCCCTATATAAATGGGCCAAAGAGAAGGTTCTAGTATTCTGTACAATAAAACCTGTTGGCATCTACCAGCGTGTGTCTTGGTGCTTTTTCTGGTGGAAGGCTGACCCACAGCACAACTGGGAGAAGAGAACCTAACAATCCACAAAACCTCAATGACCCTCTGGTATGTGAGAGCCCCTATATAAATGGGCCAAAGAGAAGGTTCCGGTATTCTGTATAATAAAAACCTGTTGGAATCTACCAGCATGTGTCTTGGTGCTTTTTCTGGTGGAAGACTGACCCACAACACAACGGGGAGAAGAGAACCCGACACCGCTGCAAAGGTAGGTGACACAGTTGGGCCTTCCTTAACTCTTCGTTTACTATATTCTTTCCCATCCGAGGCATCCCACCTACCTCAATGAGCAAAATGCATTTGGCCCTGGATTTCATCGGCAGGAATTCGGCATACAACGTTACCCTGGAGGGGAACAACAAGCACAAAAGACCCGGATCAGAAAATCTCCTCAAAGGAGGGACCTGGAATGGAAATTATTGTTATCATTATTGTTACAAAGGCTGGACGGTCATCTGTCGGGGGCGCTTTGAGTGTGCCTTTCCTACATGGCAGAATAAAGGAGATTGAACTGGGTGGCCTCTGGGGTTTCTATATTCTATTATTAATATTCTATTATTCTATTATTTAATATAATACAGTATATTATCATTATTATCCCATGTTATTTCATATTATATTCAGCCCAATTGTCGGCTGAAAACAGCGGCTCTTGTCTTTATTGAGGTACAACGTTACCCTGGAGGGGGACAACAAGCACAAAAGACCCGGGTCAGAAAACCTCCTCAAAGGAGGGACCTGGAATGGAAATTATTGTTATCGTTATTGTTACTAAAGCTAGACGGTCATCTGTCGGGGGCGCTTTGAGTGTGCTTTTCCTGCATAGCAGAATAAAGGAGATTGAACTGGGTGGCCTCTGGGGTTTCTATATTCTATTATTAATATTCTATTATTCTATTAAAATATATATTATTATTATTATTCCATACTATTTCATATTATATACAGCCCAATTCTCGGCTGAAACCAGCGGCTCTTGTCTTTATTGAGGTACAATATTACCCTGGAGGGGAACAACAAGCACAAAAGACCCGGGTCAGAAAACCGCCTCAAAGGAGGGACCTGGAATGGAAATTATTGTTATTGTTACAAAGGATGGATGGCCATCTGTCGGGGCGCTTTGAAAATGCCTTTCCTACATGGCAGAATAAGATTGAACTGGGTGGCCTCTGGGGTTTCAATATTCTATTATTAATATTCTATTATTCTATTAAAATATATAATACAATATATTATTATTATTCCATGCTATTTCATATTGTATTAGTTCACACAAACACTTTCCATCCATCTGCCATTGGTCCAGCCCATGCCTGATATATATAATTTTATATACTGTATATACTCAAGTATAAGCCTAGTTTTTCAGTTTTTAAGACTGAAAAAGCCCCCCTCGGCTTATACTCAGGTGAGGGTCCTGGTTGGCTTATATTTGGATCAGCTTATACTTGAGAATATATGGTAAATTTGTTATTTTTCTCTATTATTATTGGTATTATTACATTTATTATTTTTCTCTGTTATTGTTGCTACTATTACATTTATTTTACTCTATTTTTATTATTACTAATAATACATTTATTATTTCACTCTGATATTATTATTATTACATTTATTATTTTACTCTATTTATGTATTATTTTCCTGTATTTATTATTATTACATGTATCATTTTACTCTATTATTATTAAGAGGATACATAAGGGTATTTACATTGACGAAGATGAGAATAATGATTGGATCAGAGCTGGACAGTCTTATCTTAAATTTGAGGTTTATGTAAATATTCAAAAACATTTAACCTACTGAGGCCTCAATTAATGTAATTTTATTGGTATCTATTTTTATTTTTTATATTTCTCACCCTCGGCTTATACTGGAGTCAATGTTTTCCCAGCTTTTTGTGGTAAAATTAGATGCCTCGGCTTATTTTCGGGTCGGCTTATACTCGAGTATATACGGTAATATAATAACATTTCTTGGGGCACGGCCCTTGACTGATATACATATAATATAATATAATATTTATAACTATTTTTGGGGCTCAGCCCACCATATATATATATATATATATATATATATATATATATATATATATCCATATAATATAATCTATATTTTCTATTCACTATATAATAAAAGTGTTTGTATGTATGTATGTAGATGTATGTGTCATGATCAATCTTTGACATCTCTGGTCAGCTGACAAAGAACAGATGCCAGCCATAAAACGGGCCAGCCATAAAACCTCAATGACCCTCTGGTATGTGAGAGCCCCTATATAAATAGGCCAAAGAGAAGGTTCTGGTATTCTGTACAATAAAACCTGTTGCAATATACCAGTGTGTGTCTTGGTGCTTTCTTCTGGTGGAAGACTGACCCACAGCACAACTGGAAGAAGAGAACCTAACAATCCTTAACACCTCAATGACCCTCTGGTATGTGAGAGCCCCTATATAAATGGGCCAAAGAGTAGGTTCTGGTATTCTGTACAATAAAACCTGTTGCAATATACCAGTGTGTGTCTTGGTGCTTTTTCTGGTGGAAGACTGACCCACAGCACAACTGGAAGAAGAGAACCTAACAATCCTTAACACCTCAATGACCCTCTGGTATGTGAGAGCCCCTATATAAATGGGCCAAAGAGAAGGTTCTGGTATTCTGTACAATAAAACCTCTTAGAATCTACCAGCGTGTGTCTTGGTGCTTTTTCTGGTGGAAGATTGACCCACAGCACAACTGGGAGAAGAGAACCTAACAATCCATAAAACCTCAATCACCCTCTGGTATGTGAGAGCCCCTATATAAATGGGCCAAAGAGAAGGTTCTGGTATTCTGTACAATAAAACCTCTTAGAATCTACCAGCCTGTGTCTTGGTGCTTTTTCTGGTGGAAGATTGACCCACAGCACAACTGGGAGAAGAGAACCTAACAATCCATAAAACCTCAATCACCCTCTGGTATGTGAGAGCCCCTATATAAATGGGCCAAAGAGAAGGTTCTGGTATTCTGTACAATAAAACCTGTTGGAATCTACCAGCGTGTGTCTTGGTGCTTTTTCTGGTGGAAGATTGACCCACAGCACAACTGGGAGAAGAGAACCTAACAATCCATAAAACCTCAATCACCCTCTGGTATGTGAGAGCCCCTATATAAATGGGCCAAAGAGAAGGTTCTGGTATTCTGTACAATAAAACCTGTTGGAATCTACCAGCGTGTGTCTTGGTGCTTTTTCTGGTGGAAGATTGACCCACAGCACAACTGGGAGAAGAGAACCTAACAATCCATAAAACCTCAATCACCCTCTGGTATGTGAGAGCCCCTATATAAATGGGCCAAAGAGAAGGTTCTGGTATTCTGTACAATAAAACCTCTTAGAATCTACCAGCGTGTGTCTTGGTGCTTTTTCTGGTGGAAGATTGACCCACAGCACAACTGGGAGAAGAGAACCTAACAATCCATAAAACCTCAATCACCCTCTGGTATGTGACAGCCCCTATATAAATGGGCCAAAGAGAAGGTTCTGGTATTCTGTACAATAAAACCTCTTAGAATCTACCAGCGTGTGTCTTGGTGCTTTTTCTGGTGGAAGACTGACCCACAGCACAACGGGGAGAAGAGAACCCGACACCTACTTACGATTGGGGGACGCCACCGATGCCGAAGCCCACCAGGCCTCTCAAGACCAGGATCCAGCTGTAAACGGGGGCAAAGCCGCTGAGAATCCCGTAATACAAGGTCCACAGGACGCTGATCTTGAGGCCCTGCGCAGAAGGGAGTGCAAAGATGTCAGACGGGGGGGAATCTTTTTAAAATCCCACCTCTGACCCCACTTGCGGAGATGTGGATGAGTTTCTATTAATTAATTATATTTATATTATTATTATATATTTTATAATGTGGCCACCAGATGTTAAGGGGATTATCAACTCTTGCCACCACTATGGGAAGATATAGCCACTCGCTACTTAGAGAGAAGACTTTTTAAATTTTATTTTTCTTCTTTCTCCTTGTTTGCTTTAGATGGTAATATAGAGGACAGAAGCTTAGATGGTAGAAAGAACAATAACACGTTTATTCAGGCACAAGCTTAATGGTTACAGTAACTTCTCTTTAGAGGCACTTGGATTAACAGTTGCAAAGCTATATTGAGGCATTTCAAATTCCTTAAAATATCACTTCCTTCTCTACTGCTTTAAACTGCAATCACTCTGCGAATTTCAATCACAGACTATCTGTTCCTTGGTGTTGTTGTATGTGTTTCGGGCTGTGTGGCCTAAGTAAGTAAGTAAACTAGTTTACTAAGTAAACTATACTTTCCTTACTTAGTTTATCCATACCTCACAACCTCTGAGGATGCCTGCCATAGATGTGGGCGAAACGTCAGGAGAGAATACTTCTGGAACATGGCCACACAGCCCGAAAGACATACAACAACCCTGTGATCCCGGCCATGAAAGCCTTCGACAACATATCTGTTCCTTATCTGGAAACAGACTATCTTAAAATAAGCCACCAAACTTATTTTAAACTGACTCAAATAAGCACTTGCGTCTCCCTGATTCTCCAACTGAGAATCAGTCTTAACTGTACCTCAGTAGGGCACAGACTAACTGCTTTTTCTTCAAACCACTTTTCCACCAAAACGGCACTTGATAGAAATAAATGCACACTTCCCAGCTGTCGGCTGAAATCAGCGGCTCTTGTCTTTATTGAGGTTACACTATTTACATAGTCTTGCCCGAGCGTAGCATTCGAACATCCAACCTCGATTGGAAATCACTCACTGTTTCCCTCTAGCAGTAAATCTCTATGCAATTAACTCTCACATTACTAGAATGCTGCATTACAGGCACACACACTTATGCTTTAAACCATAAGTGAAATTTCACAACAACACAAAACCATACCTTAACAGGGAGGGAACAGAGGAGGAACACTTGCCATGTCCCAGGCAATGGCGTTTTGTGTCCCTCCTGGCGTGATAAATATTATAATATATGCAAGATGAATAATATGAATGAACGTTATATATGTGAACATCTCTCTGATCGACTTACCATTTTCCTTCCGTATCGATCCGAAATGTTTCCCCAGAGAGTGGAGCTGAACATCATTCCCATAAACACGACCTGCGGTGAAGACGCTTGGTTAGCTACAGGGATGTTTTCGTCGCAGAAATCTCGAAATTAGAAAATGATCATCTTGATGTACACAACGACATACACAATGGCCACGCCGACAAACACAATGACGTACACAATGTAATAGTATTTGCATAATAATAATAATAATGAGATAATAATACATTCTAATACTAATAATGGATACAGAGCAGGTTTGAGTCTGCTTCGGGAGAGATAAAGCGGGATATAAAAAAACATAATGATAATGTCATGATCTCCAATCTTTGTCATCTCCGGTCGGCTGACAAAGAACAGATGCCAGCCATAAAACCTCAATGACCCTCTGGTATGTGAGAGCCCCTATATAAATGGGCCAAAGAGGTGGTTCTGGTATTCTATACAATAAAACCTGTTGGAATCTACCAGAGTGTCTTGGTGCTTTTTCTGATGGAAGACTGACCCACAGCACAACTGGGAGAAGAGAACCTAACAATCCATAAAACCTCAATGACCCTCTGGTATGTGAGAGCCCCTTTGTACAGAGAAGATTCTGGGATTCTGTACAAATTGTCGGGTTCTCTTCTCCCAGTAGTGCTGTGGGTCAGTCTTCCACCAGAAAACGCACCAAGACACACGCTGGTAGATTCCAACAGGTTTTATTGTACAGAATCCCAGAACCTTCTCTTTGGCCCATTTATATAGGGGCTCTCACATACCAATGCATTGGCCCCTTCACGGTCAAAAGACTAGTAAATGAAGTCATCGCAGAACTCGAACTCCGCCAATCCTACAGAATGATTCGCCCAGTTTTCCACTTCAGTCTCCTCAAACCAGCTCCTGAGAGCTCCCAATGGCACCCCCACCCATCATGAAAGGGGGCAACCAACACTATGAGGAGGGGGAAATATTAGACTCCAGAGTCAGGAAAAACACCCTCCAGTATTTCGTCAGGTGGAAGCATTTTCCTCCCAGTGAATCAGAATGGGTCAGGGATTCTGACATAAATGCACCCACACTCATCAAGAGGTTTCACCCACACAAACAAGGGGGGAGGACTGTCTTTGGAGGGGGCGTGATGTCATGACCTCCAATCTTTGACATCTCCGGTCGGCTGACAAAGAACAGATGCCAGCCATAAAATGGGCCAGCCATAAAACCTCAATGACCCTCTGGTATGTGAGAGCCCCTATATAAATGGGCCAAAGAGAAGGTTCTGGTATTCTGTACAATAAAACCTGTTGGAATCTACCAGCGTGTGTCTTGGATGGGCCAACCATAAAACCTCAATTACCCTCTGGTATGTGAGAGCCCCTATATAAATGGGCCAAAGAGGTGGTTCTGGTATTCTATACAATAAAACCTGTTGGAATCTACCAGAGTGTCTTGGTGCTTTTTCTGATGGAAGACTGACCCACAGCACAACTGGAAGAAGAGAACCTAACAATCTACAAAACCTCAATGACCCTCTGGTATGTGAGAGCCCCTACATAAATGGGCCAAAGAGAAGGTTCTGGTATTCTGTACAATAAAACCTGTTGGAATCTACCAGCGTGTGTCTTGGTGCTTTCTTCTGATGGAAGACTGACCCACAGCACAACTGGGAGAAGAAAACCTAACAATCCATAAAACCTCAATGACCCTCTGTTATGTGAGAGCCCCTATATAAATGGGCCAAAGAGAAGATTCTGGTATTCTGTACAATAAAACCTGTTGGAATCTACCAGCGTGTGTCTTGGTGCTTTTTCTGGTGGAAGACTGACCCACATCACAACTGGGAGAAGGGAACCCGACAGATAATAATAGATACATAGCCACGTTGAGTCTTGTTCAGGACAGATAAAGTGGGGTATAAGTAAACATAATAGCAGTAAGTGTGCCGGACGCCTCGGGATTGCAGACAGAAGGCACAAGCGCTCCAGTGTTTACCTACCGAGGTGAGCAAGGCCACCTGCCAGGTGGGGAGTCGCCACTCGCAATGCAGCTGCGGGGCCAGGATGCTCAGGATCATCATCTCCATGGCGTCGGCCATCTGCAAGGGCCCAGAGGGAGGAGACGGGGTCAGCGGAGTAGACATATTATTATTATTATTATTATTAAACTTTATTTGTACCCCGCTAGCATCTCCCGAAGGACTCGATGCGGCTTACAAAGGCCAAGGCCTCAACACACAATATAGCAATACAAAACAAAAGGCAAATTAAAACAATTAAAACAGTATAAACCACAAGCAATAACAATACGCTAGAACACAATAGAACTGGGCCGGGCCAGAGTAATGGGTACAAGATTAAAAGTGCTGATGTGACAGGTGATATATAAGGCTTCTAGGGCAAGTGCAGAGTGCGATATGTGATCTTAATTCTAATAAAGTGCTGATGGGACTTGGTGTTGGAGATTTCCTATTAATCTGGGAAGGCACATTGGAACGGCCAGGTCTTCAAGTTCTTTCTGAAGACTGCCAATGTCGGGGCCTGTCTGAGATCCTTGGGGAGGGTGTTCCAGAGTCGGGGGGCCACCACAGAGAAGGCCCTGTCTCGTGTCCCCACCAACCGCGCTTGCGACGCAGGCGGGATCACGAGCAGGGCCTCTCCAGATGACCCAAGTGAAGTATCCTCTATGGCAAGTATCCTCAGAGGTTGTGAGGTCTGTTGGAAACTAGGCAAGTGGGGTGTATGTATGTGTATGTATACGTATAAGTGTGTGTGTGTATATACAGTAGAGTCTCACTAATCCAAGCTTCACTTATCCAAGCCTCTGGATAATCCAAGCCATTTTTGTAGTCAATGTTTTCAATATATCGTGATATTTTGGTGCTAAATTCATAAATACAGTAATTACAACATAACATTACTGTGTATTGAACTACTTTTTCTGTCAAATTTGTTGTATAACATGATGCTTTGGTGCTTAATTTGTAAAATCATAACCTAATTTGATGTTTAATAGGCTTCTCCTTAATCTCTCCTTATTATCCAACATATCAACTCGATATAGACACAGGGCCTATTCCCATCCCAATTTGCACTTCCAGAATTTGCAGCACTTTATCAGTCACCTTGTGTCTACAATATTTATATGGTGCACTTTACCCAGTCTACTTTTACAATCTCTCAGTTTTAATCCATGTTTTTATTAGTTCTTGTTTTTTATTGGCTAATGTTTTATTTTTATTTTTTATTGTGCAAGTTGTTGTCTATTGCTGTGTTTTATACTGCTACTGTTTTTATTCGGGCTTGGCCCCATGTAAGCCGCCCTGAGTCCCCTTCGGGGAGATAGAGGCGGGGTATAAAAATAAAGTTATTATTATTATTATTATTATTATTATTATTCGCTTATCCAATGTTCTGCTGGCCAGTTTATGTTGGATAAGTGAGAGACTACTGTATATAATAATAATAATAATAATAATAATAATAATAATAATAATAATAATAATAAAACTTTATTTATATCCCGCCACTATCTCCCCACGGGGACTCGGGGCGGCTTACATGGGCCAGTGGCCCAAACAACATAAGAACAAAATATAAGCAACACAATACAATCACAATATAAAAAGATAAAACAATAATACAATATATCAATATAAACAACAATACAAGATAAAAATGTCATTTAATAGCAGATTTCATATAGCAGATTTCATATAGCAGAAAACCTGGCATATAGGGCCTGTCTGGGTTATCCGGCTGTGTGGAAGGGCCCAAAGCAAGCCTTGTGGGATATTATTATTATTATTATTAAACTTTATTTGTACCCCGCTAGCATCTCCCGAAGGACTCGATGCGGCTTACAAAGGCCAAGGCCTCAACACACAATATAACAATACAAAACAAAAGGCAAATTAAAAACAATTAAAACAGTATAAACAACAAGCAATAAACAATACGCTAAAACACAATAGAACTGGGCCGGGCCAGAGTAATGGGTACAAGATTAAAAGTGCTGATGTGACAGGTGATATATAAGGCTTCTAGGGCAAGTGCAGAGTGCGATATGTGATCTTAATTCTAATAAAGTGCTGATGGGACTTGGTGTTGGAGATTTCCTATTAATCTGGAACATTGGAACAGCCAGGTCTTCAAGTTCTTTCTGAAGACTGCCAATGTCGGGGCCTGTCTGAGATCCTTGGGGAGGGTGTTCCAGAGTCGGGGGGCCACCACAGAGAAGGCCCCGTCTCGTGTCCCCACCAACCGCGCTTGCGACGCAGGCGGGATCACGAGCAGGGCCTCTCCAGATGACCCAAGTGAACGCGTGGGTTCGTAGACGGAGATGCGGTCACGGAGGTAGGATGGTCCCAAACCGTTCAGGGCTTTATAGGTAAGCACCCGCACCTTGAATTGGGCTCGGAAAATAAATGGCAGCCCGTGGAGCCCCTTGAACAGGAGGGTTGACCTCTCTCTGTAAGGGGCCCCAGTTAACATCCTGGCTGCCGCTCGTTGGACCAGTTGGAACTTCCGAGCCGTTTTCAAGGGCAGCCCCACGTAGAGCGCATTACAGTAGTCCAGTCTGGAGGTGACCAAGGCGTGGACCACCCCGGCCAGATCAGCCTTCGCAGTTGGCGCACGAGTCTCAATTGTGCGAAGGCCCTCCCAGACACCGCCGATGCCTGAGCCTTGAGCGTAAGCGATGAATCCAAGCGGACTCCCAGACTGCGGACCTGTGGCTTCAGGGGGAGTGGGACCCCGTCCAGCACAGGTTGCCACCCTATACCCTGGTCAGGATTACGAACGATCGACCAGGAGGACCTCTGTCTTGTCGGGATTGATCTTCAGCTTGTTCCTCCTCATCCAGATAGACACAGCGGCCAGGCACTCGTCCAGCACCCTTGGAATTAGGTGGAAAAGAGTAGTAGAGTTGTGCGTCATCTGCATAGAGGTGACACCCAACTCCAAAACTCCGGATGACCTCTCCCAGCGGTTTCATGTAGATGTTAAAG
Organism: Anolis carolinensis; assembly: GCF_035594765.1. Taxonomy (NCBI): domain Eukaryota; kingdom Metazoa; phylum Chordata; class Lepidosauria; order Squamata; family Anolidae; genus Anolis; species Anolis carolinensis. Next base: position 144,411 of record NC_085848.1, read on the forward strand.
AGCATGGGAGACAGAGTAGAGCCTTGCGGGACCCCACAGCTCAAAGGCCAGGGGTCCGAGCAGGCGTCTCCCAGCTTCACCATCTGGGATCGACCCTCCAGGAAGGATCGGAGCCACGACAAAACCGTGCCCCCGAGACCCATCCCAGAGAGTCGTCCCAGAAGGATACCATGATCGATGGTATCGAAAGCCAGAGAGATAGACAGACAGACAGACACATAGGAAGACCCATTGAGTGAGAGAGAGATACAAAGATGATAGAGAGATGGACCGAAGAGAGGCCTACCTTCAGGTCCCGATACATAAGTAGATGGATGGATTGATGGATAGATAGATAGATAGATAGATAGATAGATAGATAGATAAGTAGTCAGATGAATGGAGAGAGGAAGAGGATAGATAGATGGGTGAATAGATAGATAGATAGATAGATAGATAGATAGATAGATAGATAGATAGATAGATAGATAGATAGATAGATGACGGAGTGATGGACCTAAGGGTGGCCTACCTTCAGGTCCCAATACATAAGTAGATGGATGAATAGATAGATGGATTGATGGATAGATAGATAGATAGATAAGTAGTTAGATGAATGGAGAGAGGAAGAGGATAGATAGATGGGTGAATAGATAGATAGATAGATAGATAGATAGATAGATAGATAGATAGATAGATAGATGACGGAGTGATGGACCTAAGAGAGGCCTATCTTCAGGTCCCGATACATAAGTAGATGGATGAATAGATAGATGGATGATAGAGTGATGGACCTAAGAGAGGACTACCTTCAGGCCCCAATAGAGACACAGATAAGATGGATAGATGGATGATTGAGTGATGGACCTAAGAGAGGCCTACCTTCAGGTCCTGACAGAGACATAGATAGATACATAGATAGAAGGTAGAGTGATAGACCTAAGAGAAGACTACCTTCAGGTCCTAATGGAGACATAGATCAATAGATAGATAGATGGATGGTAGAGTGATAGACCTAAGAGAGGCCTACCTTAATGTCCCAACAGAGCAGTGGTTCCCATCCTTTGAGCCTCCAGGGCTTTGGGACTTCAACTTACCAGCTGTTAGGAATTGTGGGAACTGAAGCCCAAAGCACCTGGAGGCCCAAGGGTTGGGAACCACTGCAATCGAGACACAGATAGAGAGATGATAGAGTGATGGACCGTGGTGGCGCGGTACTTGCCCATGCCAAGCCGGTCAGGATGGAGAGCTTCCACTGGAACTTGCCAAAGCCGATGGCTTCCACCGCGTCTTCCACCATAAACGTGTCTGGAAGAGGAAGAAAGAGAAAGCAATGGGATGGAAGGCAAGGCTTGGAAATTCACGTACGCCGATGATGTGGCTCTCACGACGGGATGTTGTGATGTAAATCAACCAGCCCTTAAAAGCTCCCGGAATAATAATGTTATAATACAATATAGTAATATATATATATATATATATATATATATATATATATATATATATAAAAAACAATGTGATGTATGTTTGTAGGACTGAGTAAACAACAAAACCACTGAACCCAATCACACCAAATTGGCCACCAAAGACATAGTCATCCAATCTATGTAAACCTGGGAAATAAAGTCCAGATTAGAGAATGAGGAAGAGCCGTTTCCAACCCTGGTTGCTGGTCGGAAGGGTAGGCCCTGCCCCCTTTTGACCCCACCCACTTCGTCTCCTAGCAACGCCCTCGGCCACAATGGCACCGGGGTACAGCCAGGGTTCAGGCTTTTGAGGTTGAAAGGCTCTTCACTGCTATTCCACCTGGCCAACAAAGCATTCCCATCAGCCACAGCAACGCGTGGCCGGGCACAGCTAGTCATCCGATCTTTGACATCTCCGGACACAGAGCAAGCGCTGACAAAGAACAGATGCCAGCCATAAAACCTCAATTACCCTCTGGTATGTGAGAGCCCCTATATAAATGGGCTACAGAGAAGATTCTGGGATTGTGTACAAATTGTGAGGTTCTCTTCTTCCAGTTGTGCTGTGGGTAAGTCTTCCACAGAAGAAAGCACCAAGACACACGCTGGTAGATTCCAACAGGTTTTATTGTACAGAATCCCAGAATCTTCTCTGTAGCCCATATATATAGGGGCTCTCACATACCAGAGGTTTTATGGCTGGCATCTGTTCTTTGTCAGCGCTTGCTCTGTGTCCGGAGATGTCAAAGATCGGAGATCATGACACATATATATATGTTATATGTATATATATATTATTATTGTATTTATTGAGATACCGTCAGTGGGGTTGGCGAACTCCCTGGGCACGATGCTTCCGTCTTCCAGCTCCACGGCCTCCATGGCCGCCACAGCCGGGACCCCTTCGATGTGGACCTCGTGTTCTCCGGAAATTGCGGCATCGACATCCTCATCGGAGCGGGCGCTCTCCCCCGTGCGGCGGAACTTGACCACCCTGCAACGACAGAAAGAAAGGAAGAAGTACGGGGTGAGCGGGAATCCGCCCCGTTGTCTGTCAAGGCTTCCCCTTGTTTATTTATTTTATGTATAGATTAAAAATTGTATGTACAGATTAAAAATTTGGTCTGATGTAAGAAATTTGTTACATTGTCACAACTGCATATACAGTATATATATAATAACTACCTATAATATATTATATATGTTATATATATAATTACACATGTGTAATATTATATATAATAAATATATTACATAATATATATGCTATATATAATTATACACACATATATTTTGATGTTATACATACATAACTATTTATATCATATATGTTATAATATGTTATAATTATATATATACTTACATGTGTTATAATATATTTAATATCCATAACACCTACTTACATGTAAACATCTATATATATAAAAGAGTGATGGCATCACGGCAATTCACAAAACAACAAAAGTACAGGCCCCCCAACCTCAAAATTTGACAACACAACCCATCATCCACGCCTCAAGGTTGATACAACAAAAAGAAAAGAAGAATAAAGTCCTAATTAGAGGGAGAGCAATAATTGTTTTTATCCAATTGCTGGTCTCCCAGCAACCAACTCAGCCAAGGGACAGTCAGGTTTCAGTTAGGGGACAGGCAGATTTAGGCCTCACTTAGACTTCTTCCACAGATTATCTAATTTGCACTAGATTATATGGCAGTGTAGACTCAAGGCCCTTCCACACAGCTATATAACCCATTTATAATCTTATATTATCTGCTTTGCACTGGATTATCTTGACTCCGCACTACCATATAATCCACTTCAGTGTGCATTTTATACAGCTGTGTAGAAGGGGCCTCAGATAATCCAGTTCTGAGCAGAGAATATAAGATTAGAAATATACAGTAGAGTCTCACTTATCCAACGTAAACAGGCCAGCAGGATAAGTGAATATGTTGGATAATAAGAAGGGATTCAGGAAAAGCCAATTAAACATCAAATTAGGTAATCGTTATACAAATTAAGCACCAAAACATCATATTATACAACAAATTTGACAGAAAAAGTAGTTCCTGACTGACTACAAAAACATTGATTATGAAAAGGCAGACTGCGTTGGATAATCCAGAACATTGTATAAGCGAATGTTGGATAAGTGAGATGTTAGCCCCAGCTTCTGCCAACCCAGAAGTTCAAAAACATGCAAATGTGAGTGCATCAATAGGTACTGCTCCGGTGGGAAGGTAACGCCGCTCCATGTAGTCATCCCACATGACCTTGGAGGAGTCTACGGACAACGCCGGCTCTTCGGCTTAGAAATGGAGATGAGCACCAACCTCCAGAGTCAGGGGAAAACGTTTACCCTTGACCTTAACTACCACCAATTCCTCAATACTTTATTTCCCAGACCACCAGACTTCGCCACAGCAACGCGTGGCCGGGCACAGCTAGTATAATATATAATATAAATATAGTAACTACTGTATCTCTATGCATTTATCCAGACACTATGATATATTATCTAATCTATTATTATCTACGTATGTTAATATATTATAATATATAATAACTACTTATATTTATATATAATATAAATATAGTAACTACAGTACTTGTATATATATGCATTTATACTGATAGATTTATATAATATCTATTATTACCAATGATATAATACATTATAAGTATGTTCATATATTATAATATAATATATATAATACTTAAATGTACTATGATATATATAATATATAATGTAAATATAGTATTATATTTATTTATACATTAATTCAGACACTATTATATATTATCTAATGTATTATTATCTATTATAAGTACGTTAATATATTATAATATATATAATAACCACTAAAATGTATTATGATATATAATATATAATATAAATATAGTAACTTCTTGTATATATATATGCATTTATACTGATAGATTTATATAATATCTATTATTACCTATGATATATTATAATACATTATAAATATGTATAATACTTAAATGTACTATGATATATATAATATATAATGTAAATATAGTAACTACTGTATCTCTATGCATTTATCCAGACACTATGATATATTATCTAATCTATTATTATCTATCATATATTATCAGTAATGTTAATATATTATATATAATAACTACTTAAATGTACTATGATATATATAATATATAATATAAATATAGTAACTACTGTATCTCTATGCATTTATCCAGACACTATGATATATTATCTAATCTATTATTATCTACGTATGTTAATATATTATAATATATAATAACTACTTATATTTATATATAATATAAATATAGTAACTACAGTACTTGTATATATATGCATTTATACTGATAGATTTATATAATATCTATTATTACCAATGATATAATACATTATAAGTATGTTCATATATTATAATATAATATATATAATACTTAAATGTACTATGATATATATAATATATAATGTAAATATAGTATTATATTTATTTATATATTAATTCAGACACTATGATATATTATCTAATGTATTATTATCTATTATAAGTACGTTAATATATTATAATATATATAATAGCCACTAAAATGTATTATGATATATAATATATAATATAAATATAGTTCTTATTTATATATAATATAAATATACTTCTTGTATATATATATGCATTTATACTGATAGATTTATATAATATATATTATTACCTATGATATATTATAATACATTATAAATATGTATAATACTTAAATGTACTATGATATATATAATATATAATGTAAATATAGTAACTACTTGTATCTCTATGCATTTATATTGATATTTATATATCTATTATTACCTATGATATATTATAATACATTATAAATATGTATAATACTTAAATGTACTATGATATATATAATATATAATGTAAATATAGTAACTACTTGTATCTCTATGCATTTATATTGATATTTATATATCTATTATTACCTATGATATATTATAATACATTATAAATATGTATAATACTTAAATGTACTATGATATATATAATATATAATGTAAATATAGTAACTACTTGTATCTCTATGCATTTATATTGATATTTATATATCTATTATTACCTATGATATATTATAATACATTATAAATATGTATAATACTTAAATGTACTATGATATATATAATATATAATGTAAATATAGTAACTACTTGTATCTCTATACATTTATACAGATAGATTTATATAATATCTATTATTATCTATGATATATTGTCTCCTATTCTCTAATCTCACCTATATTATCTATATGATCTCCTATGAGATACATTTATCTGTGTTATTTCCTATTCCTGAGGATGAGGGTGATCCAGCCCTCCTGTCAATCAAGCGGAGGAGGGCCCCATTTTTCCCGGGAAAACAGACCTAGGCAGGCATGGAATTTTTCCCGGGAAAACCAGGCCATGAAAGGGGCGGGGCCTGCCTGTGTGCGCGCGTGGGCGAGGCTTACGGGAGCTGCCGGAGCTGGACGCGGTCCTCCTCCATGGCTGCCGCTCACATGCCGGAACACGGCACGGCGGAAGGGGCGGGGACACGGCGCGGGACACGCCCCCTACGCGGGCTGGGAAGGAAGGGGCGGGGAAAGGACAAGCCACGCCCCCCACGCCGGCTAGAGAGAGGGAACGGACAAGCCACGCCCACTACGCTCATTACAGCAGGAGAAAGAGGCGTGGAAAAGGATAAGCCACGCCCCCTACGCCGACTAAAGCATCGGAAAGGACAAGCCACGCCCCCCATGCCGGCTAGAGAGAGGGAACGGACAAGCCACGCCCACTACGCTCATTACAGCAGGAGAAAGAGGCGTGGAAAAGGATAAGCCACGCCCCCTACGCCGACTAAAGCATCGGAAAGGACAAGCCACGCCCCCCACGCCGGCTAGAGAGAGGGAACGGACAAGCCACGCCCACTACGCTCATTACAGCAGGAGAAAGAGGCGTGGAAAAGGATAAGCCACGCCCCCTACGCCGACTAAAGCATCGGAAAGGACAAGCCACGCCCCCCACGCCGGCTAGAGAGAGGGAACGGACAAGCCACGCCCACTACGCTCATTACAGCAGGAGAAAGAGGCGTGGAAAAGGATAAGCCCCGCCCCCTACGCCGACTAAAGCATCGGAAAGGACAAGCCACGCCCCCCACGCCGGCTAGAGAAAGGGAACGGACAAGCCACGCCCACTACGCTCATTACAGCAGGAGAAAGAGGCGTGGAAAAGGATAAGCCCCGCCCCCTACGCCGACTAAAGCATCGGAAAGGACAAGCCACGCCCCCTACGCCGGCTAGAGAAAGGGAACGGACAAGCCACGCCCACTACGCTCATTACAGCAGGAGAAAGAGGCGTGGAAAAGGATAAGCCCCGCCCCCTACGCCGACTAAAGCATCGCCCCCTACGCGGATTACAGCAGGGAAAAGGGGCGGGGAAAAGGACAGGCCACGCCCCTTACGCTGACTGGGAAGAGGAACGCACAAACCACGCCTCCTACGCTCATTACAGCAGGGAAAGGGGCGTGGAAAAGGACAAGCCACGCCTCTACGCTGGCTAGAGAATGGGAAAGGAGAAGCCACGCCCCCTACACCGACTAGAGAAAGGGAACGGACAAACCCCGCCCCCGACTCTGACTGGAGAATGGGAAAGGGCTAAACCACGCCCCCTACGCCGGCTAGACAACGGGAACGGACAAACCACGCCCCCTACGCTGATTACAGCAGGGAAAAGGGGCGTGGAAAAGAACAAGCCACGCCTCTACGCTGGCTAGAGAATGGGAAAGGGCTAAGCCACGCCCCCAACTTGACTGGGGAAGGGTACAAACCACGCCCCCTACGCTGATTACAGCAGAAAAAGACAAGCCACGCCCCCTACGCTGTCTGGAGAATGGGAAAGGGCTAAGCCACGCCCCCTACACGACAAGGGAAGGGGAACGTACAAGCCACGCCCCCAACGCTGATTATTGCGGGGGAAAGAGGCGTGGAAAAGGACACGCCACGCCCCCTACACTGGGTGAAGAATGGGAAAGGGCTAAGCCACGCCCCTACGCTGGCTAGAGAAAGGAACTGACAAACCACGCCCCTATGCTAACTACAGCAGGGGAAAGGGGCGTGGAAAAGGACACGCCACGCCCCCTACGCTGGCTGGAGAATGGGAAAGGAGCAGCCACGCCCCCTACGCTGATTACAGCAGGGAAAGGGGCGTGGAAAGGGACACGCCACGCCCCCTACGCTGGCTGGAGAATGAGAAAGGAGAAGCCACGCCCCCTACGCTGATTACCGCAGGGAAAGGGGCGTGGAAAAGGACACGCCACGCCCCTAAGCTGATTACCGCAAGGAAAGGGGCGTGGAAAAGGATAAGCCACGCCTCTACGCTGGCTGGAGAATGGGAAAGGATAAGCCACGCCCCCCTACGCGGAGTACAGAAGGGGAAAAGGGCGTGGAAAAGGAGAAGCCACGCCCTCTACTCTGACTGGAGAATGGAAAGGGCTAAGCCACGCCCCCAACTTGACTGATATATTATTATCATGTTATTGTTATTTCTATTATAAGTATGATTGGACATTATCTTACATTATCATATATTATTTCCATTATAATATTATCATTATTAT
>NC_085848.1:155000-160000 GCF_035594765.1 Anolis carolinensis
CTCCAGCGCTCGCCCACCCCCAGCGCCGCCTCCTCCTCCGCCAGCAACAGCGAGGTGAGTGGGACGAGAAGGCGGCGTAGCCAGGCATCTCATAGCATATGGGACCCCAGCGCCCAGCCAGCCCAGCGCCCTTGAGCCTCTCTCCGGGCGGGCGCCAACAAAGCAGCCCCAGCAGAGGGCCAGCCCGCCTTTGGAAACATCATCATCATCATCATAACACACAATATATGATATAAGATATACTAATAATAATCATGATAACAATAATAAGAGGTATCATAATGTGTGATTCATAATAATAATAATGAGGTATAATAATGTATGATATATGATGATAATAATAATAATAAGATGTATAATAATGTATGATATATAATAAGTATAATAATGTATGACATGTAATAATAATAATAATGTATAATATATGATATATAATAATAATAATCCCCCTCGATGGATTGTCACCTTGCCGTGGTGAGGGGGCTTGCGTGTTCCGATGAACCTGTGGGCACTGGAGTGATGCACTCCCAGGAGTGGCCGCAGGGGAGGTTCCAGACCAAGCACAATCCGAAGACCCAAAGACCTCAACGGCGGAGCAGGCGGAGGATAACATGGTACATGTTACAACGGCTGTGAAGGCGGAAGAAGGCTGCAACAGACTGAGAAGCCACTGTCGTTGTGTTAACCACACCACTGCTGGAACCTCACTCTGTGAAGACTGTGTGTTGACCGGCCGTGCACCGACCTCCACACATTAAAAAAAATCACGCACAGGCGTCTTCCAACAAACGCAACAACAAACCAGGGATGAGCTTGCAGCACTGCCTAGTTTGGAAGAAGTCAGCAATGCCATCAGCCAACAAAAAAACAACAAAGCTAGCGGACCTGATGGGATTCCCGCTGAAATCTTCAAAGAGGGTGGACCTGAGCTGATGCAACAACTCCACCAGCTTATTGAAAAGGTGTGGATGACCGAGAAAATCCCAGCAGACTTCAAGGATGCCACCATCATCACCCTTTTCAAGAAAGGGGACAGAACAGACTGCGGGAACTATCGTGGTATCTCCCTTCTAACCTCCGCCGGGAAAATCCTCGCAAGAATCCTTGCAAACCGCCTTCTCCCTGTCTCAGAAGACACCCTCCCAGAATCCCAGAATGGCTTCCGCCCCTCCAGAGGAACAGTGGACATGATCTTCACTGCTCGACAGCTCCAAGAAAAATGCAGGGAACAAAACCAACCTCTGTACATGGCATTCATTGACCTTGCAAAGGCATTCGACACAGTGAATCGCAGCGCTCTCTGGACCATCCTCCAAAAAATCGGGTGCCCTGACAAATTTGTGAACATCCTGCGGCTCCTCCATGATGACATGATGGCAACAGTCTTGGACAGCAACGGCTCCCAAAGTGACCCATTTAAGGTTGAATCAGGTGTCAAGCAGGGATGTGTTATTGCCCCCACCTTATTTTCCATCTTCATCGCTATGATACTTCACCTTGTTGATGGGAAGCTTCCCACCGGAGTGGAAATCATCTATCGGACAGATGGCAAGCTATTTAACCTCAGCAGACTGAGAGCCAAAACCAAGGTCACCACAACATCTGTTATAGAACTCCAATATGCTGATGACAACGTAGTCTGTGCGCGTTCAGAAGAAGACCTACAAGCCACTCTAAACACCTTCGCAGAAGCATACGAGAAGCTCGGCCTCTCACTGAACATCGAGAAAACCAAAGTGCTCTTCCAACAGGCACCAGCTAATCCCTCTGCAAAGCCAGGAATACAGCTTAACGGTGCAACATTAGAAAATGTTGACCATTTCCGCTACCTTGGTAGCCACCTCTCCACAAAAGTCAACATCGACACTGAAATACAACACCGCCTGAGCTCTGCGAGTGCAGCATTTTTCCGTATGAAGCAGAGAGTGTTCGATGACCGGGACATCCGTAGAGAGACCAAGGTGCTTGTTTATAAAGCCATTGTCCTCCCAACCCTGCTCTATGCCTGCGAAACGTGGACTGTGTACAGGCGTCACACCAAACTCCTGGAGCGTTTCCATCAGCGTTGTCTCAGGAAAATCCTGCAAATCTCTTGGGAAGACAGGCGGACAAAGGTCAGCGTGCTTGAGGAAGCAAAGACCACCAGCATTGAAGCGATGCTCTTACGCCATCAACTCCGTTGGACTGGCCACGTTGTCCGAATGCCCGATCACCGTCTCCCAAAGCAGCTCCTCTACTCTGAACTCAAGAATGGGGAACGGAATGTTGGAGGGCAGGAAAAGAGATTTAAAGATGGGCTCAAAGCCAACCTTAAAAACTGTGGCATAGACACTGAGAACTGGGAAGCCCTGGCCCTTGAGCGCTCTAATTGGAGGTCAGCTGTGACCAGCAGTGCTGCGGAGTTTGAAGAGGCACGAACGGAGGGCTTAAGGGAGAAACGTGCCAAGAGGAAGGAGCGTCAAGCTAACCCCGACCGGGACCGCCTTCCACCTGGAAACCGATGTCCTCACTGCGGGAGAATATGCGGGTCAAGAATCGGTCTCTTCAGTCACCTAAGAACACACGCCCAAGATACCAAGGTTGGAAGACCATCGTCCTCGAACGTCGAGGGATCGCCTAAGTAAGTAAAGTAATAATAATAATGTATATTATAATAATAATAAGAGGTATCATAATGTATCATATAATAATAATAATAAGATGCATAATAATGTATGATATATAATAATAAGATGTATAATAATGTATGATATATAATAAGTATAATAACGTATGACATGTAATAATAATAATAATAATGTATAATATATGATATATAATAATAATAATGTATATAATAATAATAATAATAAGAGGTATCATAATGTATCATATAATAATAATAATAATAAGATGCATAATAATGTATGATATATAAGAAGATGAGGTATAATAATGTATGATATATAATAATAATAGGTATAATATTGTATGATATATAATAATAGTAATAATGTATGATATATGATAATAATAAGCGTTAAAATAATGTATGGTTAATAATAATAATAATAATAAGAGGTAAAATAATGTATGATATATGATAATAATAATGAGGTATAATAATGTATGACATATAATAATAATAATAATAAGAGGTATCATAATGTATCATATAATAATAATAATAAGATGCATAATAATGTATGATATATAAGAAGATGAGGTATAATAATGTATGATATATAATAATAATAGGTATAATATTGTATGATATATAATAATAGTAATAATGTATGATATATGATAATAATAAGCGGTAAAATAATGTATGGTTAATAATAATAATAATAATAAGAGGTAAAATAATGTATGATATATGATAATAATAATGAGGTATAATAATGTATGACATATAATAATAATAATAGGTATAATGTATGATATATGATAATAATAAGAGGTATAATAATGTATGATATATGAACATAATAAGATATAATGTATGATATATGATAATAGTAATAATGTATGATATATAATAATAAGCGGTAAAATAATGTATGGTTAATAATAATAATAATAATAATAATAGGTAAAATAATGTATGATATATGATAATAATAATAATAATAATAATAGGTATAATGTATGATATATGATAATAATAAGAGGTATAATAATGTATGATATATGAACATAATAAGATATAATGTATGATATATGATAATAATAATAAGAGGTATAATAATGTATGATAAATGGTAATAATAATAATGAGGTATAATAGTGTATGATATATAATAATAGGTAAAATAATGTATGATATATGATAATAATAATAATAATAGGTATAATGTATGATATATGATAATAATAAGAGGTATAATAATGTATGATATATGAACATAATAAGATATAATGTATGATATATGATAATAATAATAAGAGGTATAATAATGTATGATATATGAACATAATAAGATATAATGTATGATATATGATAATAATACTAAGAGGTATAATAATGTATGATATATGAACATAATAAGATATAATGTATGATATATGATAATAATAATAAGAGGTATAATAATGTATGATAAATGGTAATAATAATAATGAGGTATAATAGTGTATGATATATAATAATAATAATGACATATAATAAAGTATGATATATAATAATAATAATAATAATAGGTATTATAGTGTATGATATATAATAATAATAAGACGTATAATGTATGATATATGATAATGAGGTATAATAATATATCTGATATAATAATGTGGTATAATATTGTATGATATATAATAATACATAATAATAATAGGTAATAATAATAAAGGGGGCATTCCGGCCTTTCTAATAATAATATCTAATATTTAGTAATAATATTTAATAATAATACTATATTCTTCCTTCCTTTCTTCAGTTGGATGCCGGGAGCGATGAGGAGCGCAGACTGAACCTGAGGTGAGCCGCGCGTGCATTCAAAGCCACCCCGACAGATGTCCACCCAGCCCTGAAGCTGCGCAGCCCTGTGTCGGCCTGGCTGTTGTTGCCTGGAGGCACTCCCTCCGAGGGAGGGGTTGGCTGGCCCTGGGTGGCTCGCCGTGTCATGTCACATAAGAAAAGAATGGAGGGCAACAACCAATAACAACAACAATAATGTCCTATTATAATAATAGAAAATAGAGGAAAGGAAGTATACATGTGTGTGTGTGTGTGTGTTGGTGTATATATGTATGTATATGTGCGTATAAATATTTTATTTATTTAATTTATTTAATTTATATGCCGCTCTTCTCCCCCAGGGGAACCCAGAGCGGTCTTACATACGTGTGTGTATATGTGTGTGTATGTATATGTGCCTATATATATGTGTGTATGTAGAATGTATCTATGTATGTGTGTATATACATATGTGTATGTATGTATATATGTGTAGGAATATATGTATGTATGTATGTATAGGAATATATGTATGTTTATATATGTGTGTATGTGTGTATCT